>NW_026706400.1:0-189256 GCF_029867415.1 Vicia villosa | reverse complement strand
GAGGTATAAAAAGTAATTTGAATTAGAGCAAGCGATTAGTAGCAACTACCCTAAGTTTAGAAATTTGTTCTTTTAGCTTTTCGAGGCGAAAGGATCTATCCATACCATGAGAAGGCAGGAAGTCTTTCCATTGGATGTTTGAAGGGTCATCGAGAAATTATCATTCGCCACAAGACTGTCCCTTGCCATAAAGAAGGCAGGTAGTCTAAGGGAAGGACGTAATAGTCATTTAAGGCATCATGCGAGGATACCTTAGCAATCGGGACAATCATCTTATAAGGCAACATCGAGGGAGTTTCAATAACTCTGAAGGCGACAGGCAACATTGCTTTAGGTATCCTCGGAATCGAGGGACTTTGACTATTAATACGTTTAGAGGCAACAGGCAACAATAAGGCAACAGTATAAGGCAACAAGGCAACCAGAGGGATTACCCTAAAGGTGAGTGTGTGCACCAATCACGTGATTATATTCAGATAATATTTATCTTATGATTAGTTATCTACTTCTGTTAAAGGCTTGCACTCCCTAAGATTACTAACCACACAGTAAAAATAGAGTAAAGGCAGAAATAAAATTTCCTACGCTATTACAAATAAACACCTGTAGGGGATGGGGGAAGTTAAAACATAAAATTAAATTGCAGTCTTCAGCCTTGATCTTCCTTGAACCCGATCATCTGAGAATTAAATGAAAAAAAAAGGACAGTGGTAAGTGTATGAATAATTCTTTGACAGTTGAAAGTAATTTAAACCATAAGGCAAAAATTAAAATCAAAGATAAAAATAATTTAAATAATAATAAAAGAGGGATCAGAACTTAGCTTTTGATTGGCATGGCGCGTAATCGGAGGGGCAAAAATAAACTGGTAACCCTGCAAGGTAAGGCTAAAAGGTTATAAAGCACAAGGCAGAAAAAAATCAGAAAAGTTAGAAACCCTAAAACCCTGATTAAACCTTAGAGGTTTTTTGCCAAGAAAACTTATTGTGACCTAAACAAGGTTTATGAGGCTAATGACAACAAACCTAAAATTCCAACTAAATCATTAAGTTAATTAACCTAATTAACTTAATTCAATTTTAAATTATAAAATTAAATCATAACTCAGTTAACCCTAATTCTAAATTAATATAAAGTTATTAATTTATTACCTAATTATTCAAATAATTAATCTAATTACTACTTAAATAAAACTATTATAAACAAATAAAAATAATTAATTAAATTAAATCTATTAATTAAAACTAATTTATCTTAAATAATTAATCTAAACATTCTAACAATAAAATAAATAAGAAAAAAAAGAAAAAAATAAATAAGAAAAGAAAATTAAGAAACAGAAATACTAAAAGTAAACAAACAAATAAAAGGGAAGAATAAAATAATGACATAGCTGGGCGAGCAGGATCTTGTGTGGAGAGACTCTGAGTGTTCATGGTAGACTCGCGTTTCTGAGCCTTCAGATCTGATGCGCTGGAGATCTAATGGTGGTACGTCATGGTGCAGCGTACGCTTGTACGGACTGATCACACGGAATCTGTAATCAATAATTATAAAAAAAACAAAGGCAACTGCGGCCAGTGGGGATCGAACCCCCCACTTCGTAATCATAGGTCCTCTTCCTTTACCATTTGTACCAGCTTCGTCAGTCATAAGTAGTGTGCACAACAAACAAAATAAAGACAATAAAACCTGGGAGTCCACAATGCGCGCGCGTGGCAGTCCTCTTTCTTTGACCGACCAATCACGTAAAGGGAGGGAAGTTTGAAAAACTGACCGGCGAATCAGAACGCGTTTACACGCCACGCCATCATCGTCTTCTTCCTCTCGCATGGGCCAGATTTGCTGCGGATTCTACAGCGGTTTTAGCTGCGAGCATACCTGCGATTTTCCATGGCTAAAACCTGGGAAATTCATACTCATGAACGAACGCGTTAGTAACCAATAAATCTTGCCCAGATCGCCTTAAAATAACCTTCTGATTCCGAATATGTCCACCATTTGGTCTGAAAGTTCCTGCAAGTTGGAATACGAAAGACAAAAGAACTATGCCCTAACCATGGCACGATGTTATCCACACGTCAAAACTCAGTGTTAATACATCCAATCGATCTTACTCAACATCATGAACATGTAAGAGTGCATTAAATCCATTTAAACAGCCTGGATAAAAAAAAAAAAATCGGAGAAGGTACCTTCAATGGTGTACCCGTGAAGGGACGATTCTGGGTGCATCCTTGTTTGCCCAAGGATCTGAGTCGATGGTTGTGAAGCTCAGGAGGATGAATATATCCTCGGAATTGGACGAAAACGTCCAGAACTTTGTTTCCTATCGTGCCCTAGTTTGCTTGCTTCTTTTGAATGAATGATTAGGGTTTGGAGGCTAGGTTTTCGTCCCCTTGTGGCTGCCATCATTGTATGAATTTAAAGAGTGGAATTAGGGTTGAAAGTTGGGCTTGGACTTGAGCATTTTGATCACTTGAGAATTTGACAAAATAACATAAATTTTTTTTTTTATCTCACTTCTAATCCAATTCTCATGATTTTATTTTACATGATTTTGAATTAATTATGAAGTATATTTGATGGTTAAATTGATTGGAATAAGAAAAAATCAAATCCCTTGGTATTTTCTCCTTTTTTATTATTTGATCAAATTGATTTTTAATGAATAAAAATTCACATAAAAACCAAATATTCACAAATAATTCGTGGCCTTAGGATCCTTTGAGGCACATGAGGGATTATGAGGTCCACTTGATTTGTCAGAACTTGATTTTACTTGGAAAGAAACGAAACCCTAGTTTTGGTCTTCATTGTTTAGGATGGATGTCTTTGAGCCATGTGTCTTGATTTGAATTTGAAGGAGAGAAATAGCATGGGCAAATTTTGGGGTATGACAGCTGCCCCTGTTCAATTATCTTAAACCTGAAGATGTAGAGTGGTTTATATGCCAGTCGGTATCTGAAGGTGGAAGGTGATTGAACATTAGAATACCAAGAAATTTGCCCTAGCTGAAGTAGGGACTTTTGTCGGAGATGGGCTTGAAGATGCCATCCAGTTGAGCATGGATTAGACTATGTGTGCTGTGTTTGAGAAGTAGTTGTTTGAATGTTGATCGTGTCATTACTGTTCGTAGTAGATGAATTAGATCTTTGAGAGTTGGTCGTGTCAGCACTGTTCGTAGTAACCGAATTAGACTGGGAAGGTCAGTGATCGTGTCTACACCGTTCGTGATGATAGAATTAGATCTCTGAGAGTTGACCGTGTCAGTACCGTTCGTAGTAACTGAATTAGATCTTTGAAAATGATCGTGTCATTACCGTTCGTGGTAAATGAATTAGATCTTCGAGTGTTGACCGTGTCAGTACCATTCGTAGTAGCTGAATTAGATCTTGGAAAGTTGGAGATTTCGTTCATTTGTCGGTACCTGTATCCTGCAATAGGTATATTTAGTCTTTATGCAATGTCATGATGCATGTATTATGTAATGAGTCCCTCAAAATAAATGAGAAACTTTGTATGTTATGGATGAATTCATTACGAGGTAATGTATGCAATATATGAATATGTTTATGACATATGATATGTGAATATGATTTATGTTGTCTTGATTGAGAAAATAAATCTATTTGTCTTTGTGATTTTGATGTCTGATCTTATTTGAAGATGCTCAGCTGGGAATTTATGATTCTTGCTTGGGGATGATCAGTAACTTGATGGACCCTGATTGGGGACAAAAGTATTAGTAACCCATGTTGGAGAAGAGCAAAGTGTTGGAGAACCAGTGGTGTTGTAAACTTTGTTGGGGAGCCATGTCTTTGTCGGGGCGAGAGCGTTTGAAGATATCTTCTTAATGATTACTCTGTGGGGATATGATCTTGTGAACCCGGCTCTGTGGGGAGACATGGGTGTCTTGAAAATTGCCCCCGGTATTATAGTAACTACCATTCTTGGATCTGATTAGGACACACCATTGAGTATTGATCAAGATGTCAAACTGGACTTGCATTGATTTGCCCCTGCTAGTAGGGACTCTGGGAAGATTCGCCTCGCGAGGACCTTATGAGATATGCACTATGGGCGTCATGCCCCTCGTAATCATAGGCCCAGGACAATGCCCCATGTTGATTGGAAATAGATTCAGATTTACTTGGATGCATGCCCCTTGTATTTATTGACTTCTAGTCAACTGAGTCAGTTATAAGGGATGTTGCTGCTGAAATAGTTCCGTCTGTCGGGATGACTTTTAGTCATTAGTCGTACCCTGTGCAGATTCTTTCTGATGCTAACATTTGAAATTATGTAGCAGAATATGTTCAATAATGAATTCATGAGATGCAATGCATACGTCTGTCTTGAGTTTTTTGAAAAAAGATTAAAACATGAGATGTAAAAGCGTTATATTTGTAAAAACATGCTGCTTGTAACAATGTGATGTTTGTAAAAACAAAATATCAACTCAGCATTTGTGGTAGACCTTAAGGAGTCAGGATACCTTTTGGCGACAGTATGCTTTCGAACTAACCATGCTTCAGTTAGGACTTTCAAGGGTTGTAACGTGGCTTGGTTCATGGTTTAAGAAACAAAGGAAAAAGGCTCAAAGTTTATTTGTACCCACCCCTCTTCGTAATGATCTTCAGTCCTAAGCTCAGGTAATTCAACTTATGCATTCAGGTTCCAAGAGACTTTTGGATTTGCACCTCTGATAATGATGATGGTTCACAAACAAAGAGAATTTTTGAGATGGCAGTCACTTCCTCCTTTTGGTAGTCACAACATTTGTGTTGTTCAGGAATTTATTGACTTCTCTTTTTTTCATTTTTTTTTATATCCCTAACTTTTGCCTGAACTGTCTTTTTTGAGCTTACAGTCAGCGGGATGCCTTGATTTTGCCTAAGTCACCTTTTTGATTTTTGACTTAGCAGGCTTTTCTTTGTATATGTTTTTTCCATCATTTTTTTTTGAAAGATATTGACTGCCTTGTTTAATGATTGATGAACCATCATTGGCTTTTGATTGGTGTCTCCAACACTTCTTTGATGTGTGCGGATGAACGCTTGTAATTGAAACCTTTGTTGAAAGGTGTACTAAATGATTCCCTTGAAATAGAATGTACAGCCAAAATAACTGAGAACTACCCTGCCCCAGGTTATGATCAAGGATTTTAATTTGTTCAAGAAATAAAACTTCTACTCCTTAGGCTCGAAGGGGTTGACGAGGGATTAACATCCTTATATCTCCACTGTTTAGGAATTGAAACAATGCCTGTACATCGTCAGCATAGTCTGTTCGAAAGCATATTGTATGAGATTGCGGTATCATTTTCGTCATCCTCCCTCAAGAGGCTTACACCTTAGCAGGAGTTGAATATCACAAAAACATATGCAAGGTAAAGACATAATTTAAAATGAGTGATAGCGAAATAATTTATTCAAGACAAACATATGCAATGCACTGATGATGATTATTAAAACAAACAATGTCTATCATAATTGGAGTGTTTAAACAAACAGAAAAGAAATTGCAAATGAAAGTAAATCTAATGATCTAAAAAGTTCATCCTTCTAGGTATTAATCAATCTTTTTGTGATTAGGCATAGGAGTAGTGATCACCACAGGGGTTTTCAGGAGGGTTGGATTTGATTTCTCCGTCATTGATCAGATCTTGAATCTTATTCTTCAATGTCCAGCAATTTGTTTGTGTAATGTCCAGGACTGTTGGAATGGTACGCGCACTTCGCATTGAGTTTATAGCCAGGAGTGGAGGAGTTAGGATTCTTAGGAGGGTCCCTCAGAGTAATCAATCTAATCTTCGACTGATGTTGTAATGCTCGGGCCAACGTCATATTAATCTTGGTGAATTAACACTTAGGTGCATCCGGCTTGAAGAAGACAAAGCTCGAGAGGAATTGTCTCGTAGAAGATTAACTTGAGAAGCTCCTTAGAAGGGCAAGAGATGTCTTAGAAAAGATTGGATAAGTGTTTTTAAGGTAAGATTACCTAAAAAGGTCGAGATATGTCTTAAACAAGATTAGCCTAGAAGGGTATGATATGTCTTAAACAAGAATGACTTAGAAAGGCTCCTAGAAAGGTTATGATACGTCTTAAATAAGTTTACCTAGAAAGGCTCCTAGAAAGGATGAAACATCTTAGAAAAGATTTCCTAGAAAGGATATGAAATATCTTAGAAAAGATTACCTAGACAGGTTCCTAGAGAGGATATGAATCATCTTTAGAAAAGATTACCTAGAAAGGCTCCTAGAAAGGATGGAACATCTTAGAAAAGATTGCCTAGAAAGGCTCCCGGAAAGGATATGAATCATCTTAGAAAAGATTACCTATGAATCATCTTAGAAAAGAATACCTAGAAAAGGTTCCTAGAAAGGAGGTTACCTAGAAAGGTTCCTAGAAAGGAGGATAAATGTCTTAGAAAAGACTACCTAGAAAGGTTCCTAGAAAGGATATCAAACATCTTAAAAAAGATTACCTAGAAAGGTTCCTAGAAAGGATGAGAAGTTCTTTGATTACTTCTGAATTATCTTTGAAGAAAGACCCGTAATGAAGTGTCAGAATTGTATTTGTCTTGAATGAGTATTGAGATTGAATCGTTGATACGATTGTATTTGCACCGCACTTGGATGATAATATTCTTTCTACTTTGAAATGACATTAGAAAATGATTTGGTCGCATCTTTGTTTTAAGAACTCTGATTCTTGGATTTGAATGTCTTTCTTTGAGAATCAAGCTCACCATATCCAGTGGGTCATGGCCTCTGATTCGGGATACTTCTGAGTTTAAAGGTATATGGCTAGAGGAAAATAAATCCTCTTGCCCCTTGATAGGTGTTGAGTCTTTGAATTGGAAGGTGTGTGACCAGAGGAAGATAAATCCTCTTGCCCCTTTATTAGGAAATCAGTCCTTGATAGGAGTCCCCGAAATTGTGCGCCCTAAATCCTGAGATCCTTGAAAGGGTTAGTTAAAATCATGTTATTCTTATGATGTCATGATGTCATGTGAATGCAATGCATTAGACGTAGTTTGAGATAGTAAGGACAAAAAGGTCCTTTAACAAAACCTGCGAGAAAACAAAGGTTAGTATGCTATGCGAATTCAGCTCATTAGGCACAACATGGAATAGTGAGGGCAAACAAGTCTTTTAACAAAACCTGCAAAGAAACAAAGGTTAGTATGTTTATGTGAATGTAATGCATCAGGCAAAGCTTAAGATAGCAAGGACTAGTGAGTCCCACAAGGAAAAACCTGCAAGAAAACCAAAAGGTTAGTAGCAAGCACAGACAAGTCACACAAGTGTCCTTAGGTTTAAAGGCTCGCATGAGGTTTGTAGGTAAGTACCCTCTCCACTGAAGTTTAGTTGGTTCAACCTGTCCTATATAAAGATCGGGTTCTAGGGAGCTCATATCATTGACCTTTCTCGAAGGCGCTTATCTCAGTTCGGCAATCGAATCACCAACCAAGAAGGTCCTGAAAGTCCAGTCCATATGAGTGTAGCATCGAGTATCAACCAACTTCGGTCGGAACCAAAGCCAGCCACCTCGCTACTTTCTAATAGGCCAAAGTCAAGTTCAACTAGGGTTCTAGGGCAAATTAGTGCTTAATGACACCACGCAGTAGCCAAGTGTTTCCTCGAGTCGAATCCCAAGGAACACCAGGACAAACCAATGTGTCACACTAACGATGGCCACCATATCAACCACATCAGTATACGCTGTGCAGTCTCCTTAGTCTCATGCCATTTACCTAAGGTTCTCAGATCCGGGTTAGGATCTTTCACACAAGTAAATACCCAAAACAACCCTTGAAATATAAAGCAGACAAATCAAACAATTAAAGTGAATCCTAAACTCTAAGGTAACCCCTCTTTTAATCGAAAGCATCCCCAGCAGAGTCGCCAGTTCTGTAATACGGTGAACTGACTTTTATTTTAGTAAGCAACAATGTTGCGGTGAGCAAGAGTCGCCACCGACTTTTATTTTATCCAAACTAAATCGGAAAGGCTAAAAGAAACAGAAAAAAAACCTTTTAAAGAAATCTAAGTTCGGGGGGTAATTTATGCAAAGGGAAGGTGTAAGGCACCCTTTGCATCCATGGTTATCCATGGGCTCTTAATTGCTTAGCTCACTTGTTTGTTCGAATTGTTTGAAAAGCGGTGTGCGAATAGCAAAAGATTTTGTTAAGGACTTTAGCTTGTAAATAAGCGTAGCCTTGTTTGAAATTGTTTTGAAATAGGAGGTGTGAAAAGTATTTTGAATTTGAAATGATTTTTGAAGAAGAACTTTAGCTTGTAAATAAGCGTAGTCTTTTTGAATTTGATTTTGGAAAAGAGGTATAAAAAGTAATTTGAATTAGAGCAAGCGATTAGTAGCAACTACCCTAAGTTTAGAAATTTGTTCTTTTAGCTTTTCGAGGCGAAAGGATCTATCCATACCATGAGAAGGCAGGAAGTCTTTCCATTGGATGTTTGAAGGGTCATCGAGAAATTATCATTCGCCACAAGACTGTCCCTTGCCATAAAGAAGGCAGGTAGTCTAAGGGAAGGACGTAATAGTCATTTAAGGCATCATGCGAGGATACCTTAGCAATCGGGACAATCATCTTATAAGGCAACATCGAGGGAGTTTCAATAACTCTGAAGGCGACAGGCAACATTGCTTTAGGTATCCTCGGAATCGAGGGACTTTGACTATTAATACGTTTAGAGGCAACAGGCAACAATAAGGCAACAGTATAAGGCAACAAGGCAACCAGAGGGATTACCCTAAAGGTGAGTGTGTGCACCAATCACGTGATTATATTCAGATAATATTTATCTTATGATTAGTTATCTACTTCTGTTAAAGGCTTGCACTCCCTAAGATTACTAACCACGCAGTAAAAATAGAGTAAAGGCAGAAATAAAATTTCCTACGCTATTACAATAAACACCTGTAGGGGATGGGGGAAGTTAAAACATAAAATTAAATTGCAGTCTTCAGCCTTGATCTTCCTCGAACCCGATCATCTGAGAATTAAATGAAAAAAAAAGGACAGTGGTAAGTGTATGAATAATTCTTTGACAGTTGAAAGTAATTTAAACCATAAGGCAAAAATTAAAATCAAAGATAAAAATAATTTAAATAATAATAAAAGAGGGATCAGAACTTAGCTTTTGATTGGCATGGCGCGTAATCGGAGGGGCAAAAATAAACTGGTAACCCTGCAAGGTAAGGCTAAAAGGTTATAAAGCACAAGGCAGAAAAAATCAGAAAAGTTAGAAACCCTAAAACCCTGATTAAACCTTAGAGGTTTTTGCCAAGAAAACTTATTGTGACCTAAACAAGGTTTATGAGGCTAATGACAACAAACCTAAAATTCCAACTAAATCATTAAGTTAATTAACCTAATTAACTTAATTCAATTTTAAATTATAAAATTAAATCATAACTCAGTTAACCCTAATTCTAAATTAATATAAAGTTATTAATTTATTACCTAATTAATCAAATAATTAATCTAATTACTACTTAAATAAAACTATTATAAACAAATAAAAATAATTAATTAAATTAAATCTATTAATTAAAACTAATTTATCTTAAATAATTAATCTAAACATTCTAACAATAAAATAAATAAGAAAAAAAAGAAAAAAATAAATAAGAAAAGAAAATTAAGAAACAGAAATACTAAAAGTAAACAAACAAATAAAAGGGAAGAATAAAATAATGACATAGCTGGGCGAGCAGGATCTTGTGTGGAGAGACTCTGAGTGTTCATGGTAGACTCGCGTTTCTGAGCCTTCAGATCTGATGCGCTGGAGATCTAATGGTGGTACGTCATGGTGCAGCGTACGCTTGTACGGACTGATCACACGGAATCTGTAATCAATAATTATAAAAAAAACAAAGGCAACTGCGGCCAGTGGGGATCGAACCCCCCACTTCGTAATCATAGGTCCTCTTCCTTTACCATTTGTACCAGCTTCGTCAGTCATAAGTAGTGTGCACAACAAACAAAATAAAGACAATAAAACCTGGGAGTCCACAATGCGCGCGCGTGGCAGTCCTCTTTCTTTGACCGACCAATCACGTAAAGGGAGGGAAGTTTGAAAAACTGACCGGCGAATCAGAACGCGTTTACACGCCACGCCATCATCGTCTTCTTCCTCTCGCATGGGCCAGATTTGCTGCGGATTCTACAGCGGTTTTAGCTGCGAGCATACCTGCGATTTTCCATGGCTAAAACCTGGGAAATTCATACTCATGAACGAACGCGTTAGTAACCAATAAATCTTGCCCAGATCGCCTTAAAATAACCTTCTGATTCCGAATATGTCCACCATTTGGTCTGAAAGTTCCTGCAAGTTGGAATACGAAAGACAAAAGAACTATGCCCTAACCATGGCACGATGTTATCCACACGTCAAAACTCAGTGTTAATACATCCAATCGATCTTACTCAACATCATGAACATGTAAGAGTGCATTAAATCCATTTAAACAGCCTGGATAAAAAAAAATAAAATCGGAGAAGGTACCTTCAATGGTGTACCCGTGAAGGGACGATTCTGGGTGCATCCTTGTTTGCCCAAGGATCTGAGTCGATGGTTGTGAAGCTCAGGAGGATGAATATATCCTCGGAATTGGACGAAAACGTCCAGAACTTTGTTTCCTATCGTGCCCTAGTTTGCTTGCTTCTTTTGAATGAATGATTAGGGTTTGGAGGCTAGGTTTTCGTCCCCTTGTGGCTGCCATCATTGTATGAATTTAAAGAGTGGAATTAGGGTTGAAAGTTGGGCTTGGACTTGAGCATTTTGATCACTTGAGAATTTGACAAAATAACATAAATTTTTTTTTTATCTCACTTCTAATCCAATTCTCATGATTTTATTTTACATGATTTTGAATTAATTATGAAGTATATTTGATGGTTAAATTGATTGGAATAAGAAAAAATCAAATCCCTTGGTATTTTCTCCTTTTTTATTATTTGATCAAATTGATTTTTAATGAATAAAAATTCACATAAAAACCAAATATTCACAAATAATTCGTGGCCTTAGGATCCTTTGAGGCACATGAGGGATTATGAGGTCCACTTGATTTGTCAGAACTTGATTTTACTTGGAAAGAAACGAAACCCTAGTTTTGGTCTTCATTGTTTAGGATGGATGTCTTTGAGCCATGTGTCTTGATTTGAATTTGAAGGAGAGAAATAGCATGGGCAAATTTTGGGGTATGACACCTCCAACGGACATCGCTTTATCCTGGTCGCTATTGACTACTTCACAAAGTGGGTAGAAGCAGCTTCATTTGCTTCTGTCACCAAAAATGTGGTGGCCCGGTTCATCAAATACAATCTCATTTGTCGGTACGGCATCCCTGAACGGATTATCACGGACAATGGCACAAATCTAAACAACAGAATGATTACTGAACTTTGCACACAGTTCAAGATCAAGCATCATAATTCCTCTCCATATCGACCAAAGATGAACAGCGCGGTGGAAGCTGCCAACAAGAACATCAAGAAAATCATACAAAAAATGACAGTAACCTACAAAGACTGGCATAAGATGTTACCTTTTGCTCTTCATGGTTATCGCACATCTTCGCGTACTTCAACAGGGGCAACTCCATTCTCCTTAGTCTATGGTATGGAGGCAGTTCTTCCAATTGAAATTCAGATTCCTTCCCTGAGGATTATGAAAGAAGCCAATCTAGACGAAGACGATTGGATTCAAACACGGTTGGACCAGATAAACTTGATTGATGACAAAAGGCTCGCAGCTATTTGTCATGGTCAGCTATACCAAAAGCGTATGATCAAAGCCTTCAACAAAAAAGTCAAAAGTCAAGCATACCAAACTGGTGGCTTGGTTGTCAAACGCATCATCTTACCACAAGGTGATCCCAGAGGCAAATGGACTCCCACCTACGAGGGACCATTCATAATCAAGAAAATATTCTCCGGCGGCGCCATGTTGCTTACCACCATGGATGGTGAGGATTTCCCACACCCTGTGAATGCGGACATAGTCAAAAAATACTTCACTTAAAAAGAAAAAAAACAGCTCGCTAAGTTGAAAACCTGAAAGGGCAACTTAGGCAAAAAATGAGCGTCTCGGTGGATTGAAAACCCGAAAGGGCGATCCAGGCAAAAATTAGAGACTAAACAAATACTATCCCGGTAGGCTGAAAACCTGAAAAGGCAGCCTAGGCAAAAGTTAGGGAATAAAGCATACAACTGTGTTCCGTTCAGCTGCCTACTCACCATCAAGATTCAACACCTCAAAGACACCGATCAGTCCAATCACTTTCTTCCAACAAGTGAGGGATGAGATGCTCGAAGACAGATTGGCAATAGCAGAGTTGAAACTTGACTGGATCGTTTTCACATAGCTATTTATCTTCATAAATATTTTCCAAAGCTTTCTGACAATTTCCTACTTCTAGGATTGTTGTCTCCCTGTGCTAACCAGCCTATCATGGCTCTTTTTCAAAAATCAATGCAGCTTAGGCTAAAAAATCACCATTTTCACTTTTTCTGTTTAAATACGTAAGCGTCCCAATGATAATTTTGAATGAACATGTGCATTTGAATATGATTGATGTTTACCAGGAAAAACAGGAATAGCATTCAGGAAATGTTCCAATTATCTGGACATCATCCCATCAGAAGAAAATTCCCAAGAGAAAAGCATTTCTCAGCAAATTCCTCAAAAAGATTTTCTCTTCAAAAGAAGTCTTATCCCCCAGCAGGGTTGTTCCAGATTACTATCTTCAGAAGGTGTGATCCCCGCACCCGGACTTGGTCAGATAGTGCATCGGAGGATTATGCATCTTCCTCATTCCCATTTGAAAGGGCATCAGAACTTCCAGCTACCTTTCATTCCCAAGAGATATTCAAAGATCCTTCAACAGAGTACCAGGGTTCTCAAAGAATTTCCCCAGCCGAGGGTACTCAAACAAGACAAAAGATCATCAACGATCACGATATAGTCATATCCAGATGACTGGCGGAAATTTATTTTCCCAAATAGAAGCTCGACATCTCACATTCACATATTCACATTCACATATTCATATTCATACATCATATTCATACATCATGCATCATGCGCATATTCATACACAACATAACATGCATATTTCTCTGGGAATATCTCACATTTACATACATCATAAACATTGCATATCACTAACTTGATTTTTCAGGTAGACGGATATCTTCAACAAAGATGTTCTCAATCACATGCAGTGTTCACCTGAATTCCATGAACGGTTCTCTCAGATATAATCAAGCCGAAGATTCATTCTGATCACTTACCAACTCAAAAACAGACATCACAGATCTAAAGCGATACCTCAGACGGTTCCAGAACGATCTAGCATCACAGATCTAAAGTTGATACCTCAGACGGTTCCAGAACGATCTAACGTTGCAGATCTAAAGCGATACCTCAGACGGTTCCAGAACGATCTACTATCGAAGATCTAAAGCGATACCTCAGACGGTTCAAGAATGATCTAACATTGCAGATCTAAAGCGATACCTCAGACGGTTCCAGAACGATCTAGCATCACAGATCTAAAGTTGATACCTCAGACGGTTCCAGAACGATCTAACGTTGCAGATCTAAAGCGATACCTCAGACGGTTCCAGAACGATCTACTATCGAAGATCTAAAGCGATACCTCAGACGGTTCAAGAATGATGTAACATTGCAGATCTAAAGCGATACCTCAGACGGTTCCAGAACGATCTAGCATCACAGATCTAAAGTTGATACCTCAGACGGTTCCAGAACGATCTAACGTTGCAGATCTAAAGCGATACCTCAGACGGTTCCAGAACGATCTACTATCGAAGATCTAAAGCGATACCTCAGAAGGTTCAAGAATGATCTAATATCACAGATCTAAAGCGATACCTCAGACGGTTCCACAATGATCAACTTCCAAAATCTAAATCGGAAAAACTTTGGACAAGTTCCGTAACGATTATCTTCCAAGACTTAAAGCGGTAACCTTGGACGGTTCCGAAACAGTCAACACAAAGACTTTCAAATCCTTCATCAAGATATAATCAATGGATTCATTCTGATGAACAAACCCTCAACCCATTTACCAGGTGGCATCTGAAAGCCCATCTCAGGTAATGTTTCAATCTGCCAACAACATTTCACAGACGACATTCAAATGCAACTTCCAACATCTCTTCTGATCAAGGTAAGTGCAAATTTTCAGGGCATCTAAATATTCAATCATCTTCTACCTTCAGATTTCAGACAATCTCTTCAGGTTTAAGAAGATTGAATAGGGGCAACTGTTATACCCCAAAATTTGCCCGCATTATTTTTCAAGAAAACTCCAATCTGAAAATTAAAAGTCTCATATAATCATGGATTTTTATTTCAACAAAGATCCTGATATATGAAATACTTAGTTTTTAGAATTTTTTCTTATACAGTAATTTGGCTTGCAGTTGAATTTATTCTTACGCAAACGCCAAATGCTGTTTATTACTTCACACATGCTATTTATTTATTTACAGATAAATAGTACTGACACAATTGGTACAGAGTTAAATCTTTTTGCAGGCGCAGAATCAGGAAACTCAGACTATACTGGTAACAAGTAGATTATTATTATCTTTTGTTTCCCACTAATTTTTGTACTATATTCCATTATTTTCAAAAATCTTTTCAAATCTCTTTTTCAAAAATCAAATCTCTCTTTTTCCCAACACTATCTCCACTTTCTTTCAAATCTTACTTCCACTCAAATTTTCCTTTTGTACGGAATCACATCATTCCCCAACGTCTCTATCCTTCTTTCCATTCTATAAATACCTCCCATTTTCTTCCATAAAATCTCACATCAAATTCTAACTCATCTTTCAAATTCCTACCTCATATCTATTTTCTCTTCTTCCCTGACAAGAATGGCAAAGTGGATAGAGACACTGTTTCTTACAGTCATCACCATTGCTACGGTGATCATGACTTTCTTCTGCCTGCATAGTCCTGAAGAGTGTGGACCTGCAATGGTTGCACTCCCAATCATCTACATGTTATTGTTCATAGCATGGGTCATTAACCGTCATTCTTAAAATTTGCCGTATTTCTTATTTCTTAAATGTACCGTTTATTTGTCGTACTGTTCAATATAGTATGTAATATTTGTGCTGTCAGTATTAAATGTTGTACTATTTGTCATAATATTGCTTAATTACTAAGATAATATTTTGTGTGTTTTCTGCCAGTCAAATATTCCTATTTCTGTGCATTAAATGATTTTTCAGGGTTATTATCGGTAATTTTGCCCGCGTACCGTAAATATTAGTTATTTATTATGTCTATGTTTTTTTAACAAGTCATGTAAATAAACTTTCATTTTTCACATAAATCAAAAACAAAAACAACAAAAAAGAAAATTAACTTTGACTGTTGATTTTTCACTCTAACTGCTACGTCAATACCTGAACAGTCAGTTGACAGCCAAACTGCTGGCAGTACAATTCTCAGTGTTTTGTACCATCAATCAAATCAATCTTTCACAATTCAAAATTCCAAGATCTTTGTGCTAGAAGTCTTCTGAATATCACGCGATTAGCAGAAACTCAGCACTGCACAAAAATCAGGTACGCTTAACTGTCTCCTACACAAACAGTCCCTAATCAGGGTTTTTCTTGTTTTTACATGAGCAACAAGTTTTTGAGACCTCAAATGGATTTCATACACATCCATATATCTCAAAGTACCATCATACAAATTTTCAAACTTCAATTCACTCAGACGCACCGTCAGCAGCTCAAACAGTCAACAGACGACCCGTTTGACCAAAAAGTCAACAGACAGTCAAAAATGAAATTTTTTGTCAAAGTCCATATTTTGTCAAAGGATTCATCATTTGATCATTGGATGATCATAATTCATCAAAGAAAGATCAAAAATCAACAAAACCCTAAGATTCAAAATTAGGGTTTTTGCCTGAAAAGTCAACTCAACTTTGACTGATCATAACTCTCTCATCCTTCATCCAAAAAATTCAAACCAAAGCTTATTTTGAAGGAAATTCAATTATCTTTCAAATGCCATTGATCCCATGGTCATTGGATTCACCATTTGAAAAATATGATCAAAGACATTACAGGTCATTTTCAAAGTCAACAAAAAGACACTTTTTTCAAAAGGACACACAAGGAGCTTCAAAAATCATTTTGACATGAGACCAAAGGCATTGGTTAGAGAACTCTTTGAGGTTTCCAAAAAATGAAAGATCTACTTCATATGACAAAAATTGAGGGATTTACACCTTGTTGAATTTGGCTAAATTTTGGGAAAATGCATGAAATCAACATTGCTCAAAAATGTATTTTTTCCAAATGGGGCCAAGTTTTCAGCATTCAAACATCCTTGCCATGTTATTATGGGCCTCCCACGACCAAGACAAGGCCCACACCTTTTTTATCCATTTTTGGCATAATTTTATCTTATTTTAAGATTAAATTAAAAGGAAAATGGATGGATAATGGGTAGCTTGATTTTAGAGCATGACTCACCCAAGGAATCTTCATCTTTCTGCAGAGAATTGAAGAGCAAGGCAGGTGCATTGAAGACAAGAAGACTTGGTCAATAATTCAAAGCTTTTTTAATATAAAAAATGCAAGAATTCCACAAAGGCAACTAGTTGCTTCTTAGCTTCAATTCTAAGCACTCAATGCTTATAAATAGCCTAGCATGCTTCAGTAACAAGGAGAGACGAATCAGAAACAAAGCCTTGCTCATAATACACTTGTAACCACTTGAAAAATTTCAAAGAAAATTCAAATTCGAGTTTTTAATTTCAGTCAATTTCAATACAAACTAAGCATTCAAAAATCATCTCTGAGCTTCACTGAAGCTATTCCAATCAATTGCAAGTCTTAAACCTCACTGAATCGAGCTATACAGGTCACGATTTGTCCAAACTAAAACTGACTTGTATCTCATAACACAAGCATATCTAGCACGATGTAGACATATATTTGGACTTGGTGTGGTGTGTAGATCATTTCTGGAACTTTAATTAAGTTTTAGACGCTTATACACGAAGTTACCATTTTAGGGTTCATAACCTAAAATTTAGGGCTTTCTGAAATAGGCAAAATTAGAAGTTCTAAATAGCATCATTGAACTCGCATGAACAAGACGAATTAAATGGTGGCATCGCGCCAAATTTATGTTGTTGTTTGCTTGTATTCGCTATTATTAACAGGTGTAAAAGATTGGAGTTTTTACACCACCTGCAAATGAACGGTGTAAAAGCCCATCTGAAGGTTGAAGATGATGCGTGGCGTCCTCTGATTGGTTGGGAGGCGCGCGCGTGTTTTTTAAATTAACTTTGGATTCAGTGTTTTGCAGGTACGTCACGTGCCATGGTCCCTCACCATCTGGGCCTTCTGATCCACTTGCCAGCTCATCCAACGCGCCAGACAAAGCAGTCCTTACCATGGACTCTCAATCCAACCACACCTGATCAGTATCCTTTTCTTTTCTATTTTTATTTTAATTTCTTTGGTAAATTAATTAAAAATAGTTTTAAAAATCCAAAAAATACACAAAAAATATTTTTAGACTTCTAAAATAATATATTATTTTCTGAAATAAAAATATTTTATTTTTCTTCAAAATTTCAATATTTTGCATAATTAATTAGTATATATTTATATATTTTCTTTTTAATTATTCTAACCAATCAAAAAATCATAAAAAAAATTGTTCTTTATATAAAATATTGTTTATATATTATAAACTAATTTTGTACATATTTTGAATAATTTTATCTTTAAGTTTTAATTATTTGTATAATTATTTGCATAATTATGTTTTAATTAACTTAAATCAATTTCAAATCAATTCCAAAAATTCAAAAAAAATTAGTTTTGTTTTAAAATTAATTGACAAATATTTTGTACATATTTTAAACTTAATTTCTAGGTTTAAATCTATTTTCATCTTTTTTCTTCATTTTAATTTAATTAATCATGCATTAATTATAATTAAAATAAATCATAAAAAATCCAAAAAACATGCCTTTTATTTTTCTTGCAATTTAAATTCCTAGATAAATGTATAGGATGTCAAATTCATGTAAATAGGCTAGTTTACATTTCCTGCACAATCGATGTAATAGCGTAGATTTACTTTCCGCACTTTACATTTCCGCATTTTAATTTCCAGCAAATATAAACTGCGTGTATGTCAAAGATAAAATTGAACCGTTAGATCACTAACTTCAAAGATAAAATATCTGAATACAAACACAATCACACTTGCACCTTTTAAGGTAATCCCTTCTCATTCTTTTCAAAATCAAAGTCAAAATTCCACTGTTTTGAGTACAAAATCGAACCTTGCGTTTATATCCGGTGAAAGGATAGATTTTTAAAGGAAATAGGATAAAGACCTTACAACTCAAGGTAGACCTCCTAGTTTGCTTGCTCAAATCAAAACAAACAAAATTCTCATACACTGTTGTTTTTCAAAACAAAACTTTCCAAAAAGACAATACTTTGTATACATCCAAACACGGATTATTACAAAGTTAACGTTCTTTTCAAAACATCTTTCGAAAGATAAACAAGCATTTTGTATACATCCGCACACGGATCATTACAAAATTCAATTTACAAAAGTATTTGAAACCACATATGAGCATTCTAAAGCAATTGAAAAGTGATCGAAAAACAAGTGAGCTAAGCAAACTTAAGAGCCCATGGATAACCATGGATACAAAGGGTGCTAACACCTTCCCTTTGTATAACCTACCCCCTTACCCAGAATTTCTTAAAGGTCTTTTTTCTGTTTCTTTTATAAACCTTTCCTTAATTGGATAAAATAAAAGGTCGGTGGCGACTCTGTGAATTTTCAAAAATGCGAAAGCATTAAGCGATAAAAAAGAGTCAGTTCACGTATCTCTACAGAACAGAGGTATGGCCCGGGATTAAAAAACGGAGGTCCACAGAATGGAACTTGAAAGAAGAAAAACCAAGAAATATACTTTCAAGAGTTTAGATGTGGAAGAAATGAGAAAGATAGGGTCTTTGATTGTTGATCAAGACAAGTTCTGTAGCAAGCATGGAAGACTATTGTATCTCCTCGAGACTAAGATGGAAGAAGGGATCCTTTCTAAATTGATCCAATTCTATGATGCTTTCTATCATTGCTTCACCTTTCTTGATTATCATTTGCTACCAACCTTGGAAGAATATTCAAGCATCATTGGATTGCCTATTACTGGAAGGATTCCCTTCACTGGTTTGGAAAAAGATCCCAAGTCTCATGAAATTGCATAGTTTACCCACTTGAGAAAGGATGAGATTGAGAAGAACATGGTTACAAAGGGAGGATTTCCTGGTTTGCCTGTTGAGATCTTGATTGAGAAAGCCTTCACCTTATTACAAGAAAGGAAAGAAGATGACTTTGAGGCTGTGTTTGCTCTCTTGGTCTATGGTGAAGGATAGAAAAACACTTAGAAAGGGGGGGTTTGAATAAGTGTGACTTTAAAAACTCTGAAGATAAAAACAATTGCACAATGATTTTTATCCTAGTTTGTTGTTAACGAAACTACTCCAGTCCACCCCCTTAGAGTGATTTACCTCACCTGAGGATTTAATCCACTAATCAACCTTGATTACAATGGTTTTCCACTTAGATACCTTCTAAGTCTTCTAGAGTATTCTGATCACACCTTGATCACTCTAGGAACCTTTTACAAATTAATGTAAACAAACTCTTACAATAGTATTACAATGCTTCTTAATAAGCTATAATCACAACTGTGATATTTCTCTTAAGTTCAAAGCTTAACTCTCACTAAGATATTACAAAAGTAATGTGAGGTTGAAGATAAAGTTTGATAGCTTTTTGATTCAGCAGCGTTTCAGCAAGATTGAAAGAGTTGTTCGTAAATTGGTGTTGTTAACCTTGCTTCTGATCAGAACTTCACTATTTATAAGAGTTTTGAGAAGATGACCGTTGGGAGCATTTAATGCGTTGTGTGATCCATACAGCATTGCATTTAATGTTTCACTCTTTTGTCAACTACCTCGAGCCTTGCTTTTCCTGCTTTAACTGACTTTGCCTTTAATAGCTTCTAACGTTCCTTTTGTTAGTCAGCGTATCCTGCCATCTTGTACTTGCTTCTGATCTGATCTTTGTAGATACAACATTTGAATTAATCAGAGTCAAACAGCTTGGTGCAGAGCATCTTCTTGTCTTCTAACTTTGAAGTGCTTCTAGCGTGATACCATAAGAACTTCAGTGCTTCTGCTTCTGATCTCAAGTTCTTCTGATGCTTCAATAAACCATGTTCTGATTCAGCTTGACCATCTTCTGATGTCTTGCGAGAGCATGTTCTGATGTTGCATACTTGAACCTTCTGAGTCAGTGCTTCTTGCGCTGAAATGTGCATACTCTTTATATATTTCCTGAAATGGAAAATGCATAGGATTAGAGTACCACATTGTCTTATACAAAATTCATATACATTGTTATCATCAAAACTAAGAATATTGATTAGAATAATTCTTGTTCTAACCATCTCCCCCTTTTTGATGATGACAAAAACATATATAATTGATATGAATTTGCAATCAGAATATCAGACGGCTAAAGACAATTACACAGTTATAGCATAAGCATATAAACATAGTGTGTGAATATGTCTCACCCTGAGATTAACAATCTCCCCCTGAAATAAATACTAGAAGAAATTATAAATAAAAGACTTCCCTGAGTATTTTCCATTTCAGTCGAGACGTTCACATTTGCCTAGAACTTTAGAACATTCAGAGCTTCTGCTTCTTGCTTCCATAGGACAGCTTCAGAGCTTTGAATTTCTTCTTGAATCATTGCATGCTTGATTGTATCAGAACATTCTTGAATGTACCAGAGCATCATCAGAGCATCTTTACATCCTGAAATGTTTCAGAACAAACTAGATGACAAAAGTCAGAGCATGAATGAATCAGAACATTCTTTTAAGAAAGAACATATATCAGAGCAATGCTAAACAATATCAGAGCACACTTTGATAAGTTCTTCAAAGAAATATGTATCATAACATATAAGGGATAAGAATGTGTTAGAGCATATTCTGCCACGAGAATATCAGAACATTCTTCCTTCTTGCTTCTGATCTTGAAGCTTCACAGCACTAAGCTTGCTTCAATTCCAAGAACATGCTTCTTTATAGAATTGCATTTCCCCATGTATTTGCTTCTCATGTTGAGCTTTTTCAGAATATCTTCAATCCTGCAGAAAATCTCAAAGACATAGAACTTGCAAATAATGTTAGGAATGTTGAGACTTAATCCCAGCAACTGATATAATAAATCAAATCAATTATCATGTTTTCTCCCCCTTTTGTCATAACATCAAAAAGCACATAAAAGATTCAGATGAAAAAACAAACAATATGAGAGAAGATAATGTTTCATTGATTCATCAAAAAATATCAGAAGATACAGAAGGAGAGAAGCAGATGCAAGAAACAGATGCAAGAAACAAGAAACAACTAAGACCAAAAGACTACGACTAGCCTAGCCTAGAGAAGATCTTGGCCAGAAGGTTTTGAATCTCAGAAGTGCTTTCAGTCTGCGTCTTCATGAATGAGCGAAACTCATTGTGAGTATCTTCATGCTTATCCAAACGAGAAGCTAGAGCATCTTGATTCCTTTGAAGAGCCTTCATGGTGTTCACCAGAAGAGAAGGTTCAACAGAAGAAGCTTCAGAGCTATCATTCGGTGGAGTAGCATACTCAACAGCAGCATCTATCATGAGAACATCATCTTGATTTTCCTCAACAGGAAGTTTCTCAGCAGGATGATTCTCAGCACTTTGCTTCTCAACATCAGCTTCTGACATAGAAGCATCTTCAGCATAATCTGGAACAGGGATATCAGAATCTTCATTCTCAAGAGCCTGAAGAATCTCAGCCAGATTCTTTGGAGGTGTAGGAGCAGCAACTTCTGATGGGTATTCAACAGCAGGATATACCATATCTGGTGCTTTCTTTGAGGGATTCTCCCTTAGCCAGTTGAAGAATGACTGAAAGTCTCCAGTTAGAATGAGAAATTGAGGCCTCCATATAACCATTATGAGGCAAGGTTCTTCTTCCAGCTCATCTACAAATTTCTTCTCCTCAAGAGATCTCCAATTTCTGATTGGATGATAGTACTTACCATCATCAAGCTCCAAGCAGTAACCAGAAGAACCAGATGCCTTAGCAACACATCTCTTCTGGATGTTCATAGCATCAAACTGAAAATCCTTCTTAAAGATTCTCCAAAAGTTTCGAATAGCAGCATGATCCAACTTGGAGTCATGAGCAGCTCTCAAAGTTTCCATCCTTGTTCTGAACTTAAGCAAGAAAAGGTCAAAACAGACATCAGTAGATGGTTCAGGAGGGTTAAAGGTGAATCGATAATCAAGGTACAGAAGGCAATAGGGTTTTTATTTTCTTGAAGGTAAAGAATGGGTTAAAGAAGGTTTAGAATCTGTGGTGAAAGAGGATGAAGATGAAATTGCAGAAGGTGTTGGGGGAATGGCATTTAGTGGTTCAGGGTTCAGAATATAGGTAGAAGGAGGTGATTGAAAACTGTCTGAAATGGGAAAAGAATTTTGGGGTTCAGAAGGAGGAGGATTTTTCTGAGAGGAACAAGCAGCAGCATCATCACGAAAGGCTTTCTTGATGCGCTTATTACGATATTCATCAGATTGTACTTTGAGAGGATCATAGGGTAGCTTCGGCTTCTTAGCTGGCTTAGCATTAGGTCCTGCTTCTGAGGCCTTTCTCTTCAGCTTCTTTTCTTTCTTCTTCTTTTCTTTCTTTCTCAACTCATCCAGAGATGGAAGAGTTCTCCCATGAATCCACGCAGGATCAACAGAAGATTGAGCTTTGACACAAGACTTCAAATAGCGCTTAACAGACTTATCAAGCTCTTCTTTGAACAATTGAGCGAAGCTCTCAACAGGGGTTCTTCTAGTCAGAATATCTGGAAATATTCTTGGAGTAGAAGTTACCTTCTCAATTAGAAGCATCCTTTGTAAATCAAAAGCATTCAGACTGTGTCCTTGAATGACAGTTAAGAACTTGGGCGTACCAACGCTTTCAGAAGATCCAACAAGTCACTTTCTATCAGAAGGTATGAAATCATTCTGGCAAGAGGAATGGTGTTCTTCTTGAAATCTGGATTCTTCTTACGTTCTTCATCTCTTGATTCTTCAATATTTGTCTTCAAATGTTGAAAAAGAATGTTTGAGAGATTAACTTGTATCCCTTTTCCAATGCAGAAAAGTACATACTTCTGATCCTGATTTACATATGTAGCAGCAAGAGATCGCTTTCTATGATAAATAGATCCCAGAATAATCTCAGCCCAAACTCTATAGGAAGGCTTCAAAGAAGTAGTTTGATGAGGTGCAGATCTAGAAGAAGATAATTCTTTATCAACTTTCTCCCAATCAACTCTACCAGGAAGAGCACCTGTGATTCCATCTGAGTCATCAAGACCATACAGCTTCCTTATCATCTTCTCAGTCACAACAACTTCATGCCCTAATACGAAGGAGATGATAGCAGTTGGAGTAACTGTTGCATTAGTCCAGAAATCCATTACCAAGAGAGGATAAACTGGTCCAACCAATCTTTCAATGTAGTTTGACCACCCTTGTACCAGCATTGCAGCCTTGGTTTTGAAATCATGTTCCAACAGATTGTCAAAATCTACCATAGTTTTGCATAGAACTTCCAGTTCCTCATGTGGAATAGAACAAGTCTTCAGGGGATGATATCCATATTTGTGTTGAACGAGATGTGCTGAAGGAGAGATGAACGAAAAAGACAATGAATGAAGAGAGAGAATGTAAAGAGATGAATTGTTATGAAGATGAGTTTATATAGAGATAGATTTGAAATGAAATGTAATATGCGTTTGAATGAAGATGATTACAGAAAAACATGGAATCAAATGCATTTAATGAGAAATGACGTTAGGAGAGATAACTTAATATTTGAAATGATTTGCACAGTTACCTAGGGCGGCGTCTCCTCAACTGTACGCGTGCTTGTCTGTCATACCCTAATTTTGACCCCCCCCCCCCCTGAGATGTCATACTTTCAGGATTTTCATCAAAATCAAAACAGATACTCAGAACAGTCGCTTGTTCATCTGGTGCTTAATCGAGGGTGTTCAACAACAAAAGAGCTCAGGCAAAGGATCAATCAATAAAAGGGATGGTCCTAAACATAAACATAGGACTCAAAAACATCATTCTATTCAGCTATGATTGATTAGACTCCCATCACCTGGACTCAGGTTTGCTTAGTTCACCAGTCTAGGGTTTTGAGCCCACCAAGGACTAAAATCAGGGATTACATTTGGGAAACCCTAGAAAGCCCCAGGGCATCACTCAAAGGTTTCAATCATCTTCAATTAGTTCACATGACAATATCCCTAAGGCATTACACTTCAATTCAAGGTCTACAGTCATCAATTTCATCTGGTCGACAATTAGGGTTTTTGACCTAATTCAAGGTAGTTGACTTTTTAATCAGGACGTGGATCTAAAACTCAAAACATGACTCAAGGACTTCTATTACCTCAATGTAATCCATTCACATCACTCATTTGAGGAAGAGAACTTGATTCATCACAAAAGTCCAAGATTTCACTTCATCTAGAAAAAGTCAACTGTACAAGATTATCTTTGACTTTTAAGATTTTTGGCCAAACCATGACTTTTTGAGATCAATATCATCAATATATGATTATTAGAGTCATTTGGCAAAAGAAACTCAAGAAAATTCATCATGGATCAAAAAGTCAGGAATTAGGGTTTTTAAGGGCATTATGGGAACTCAAAATTTCACCTACACAACTCAAAAAACTTCCAACATGAAAGTTGTAGATCTTGCAAAATAAAACAACATCTTACAAGGAAACGTTTTTCAAAAGATCAATCATTTGAGAGATTTAGGATTTGGAAGTTATAGGTCTTAAAAACTTAGAAATTTTTCTAAGTGTTTTTGACCTAGATTTCTTCCAACTTTGGGCTCATTTTTCACAATTTTCCCAAATTATTCTGAAGAAACCCCAAAATAATGAATTGAAGTAGATGTTTAGGGATTTCCAAACTGTGCTCAACCTCCCCCAAATTCATTTTGAGCTAGGAGTTATGCTTGTTCAAAGTTGGCCTCATGAAGTAAAATTATAGGTCATGTACAATTTGAAACTTTGCAATTTTGTGCAAATGGCTTCACTAAATGATGTTACACGAACCATAATACATCTGCAAGCATACCATACATCCATTTTCATCATTACATAAGGATTGAAGAATATTCCCAAAACAAAGGCATGTGATTATGTAATGATTACATTTGGGAATTTATGGCAAATTGATGAATCACCAATTGGAATCTTCTCCCAACCAATTGAAACTCTCCTATGCATCAGAATTGTCCCCTAAGATCAAAAGAGATCAATGGATAGGGAGCTAGCTCGAAAATGCAATGATCATATTTGCAAGATTCCTTGAATTTCTTCATGGCCAAGAAACCAAAATGACTTCACTAAGCAAGCTTACTCCTCTGCAATTACACTGAACTCTTTGCCTATAAATACAAGTGCTCTCCTTCATATTAATCACACCAAAGCAACTCAATTCCTTGCTTTCTCCTTATCTCTCTCCCATGCTTATGGTTTTTCAAATTTCTTTGGCAAGAAGAATCGTTTTCTTCAAACCAGAGCTCTTCTTTGAGAAGTAAGCATTCTAACATCTCAAAGAGGTTCATTGGAGTTGATCCAAACATCTGGATCACTTCTGTAGGTGGGAGAACACCATTGTTGCTTTCACTTTGGAGCCTGTGCAGTTGGAGGTCCATAGAGCAATTCAGAAGGTGTCAAGCTAGCTAAAGCATCCAGGCACGTTCCTTAGGTGTCGAGTAGAGCAATCCTGAGGCATTCAAGGAGCAATAAGTATCCAGTTAGCATCACTGAGTTCCAAGGAAACTTTTAGGATCATTCATACAAGCCTAGGTGTTCTCCATCATCCTCACGACCTCCATTTTCAGAGGTATTTTTTCAAACCCTAACTCACTTATTCAAGTACTCTTTCTTATAAAGCTCGATACCAGTTCATTGAGTGTCATTAGAGGATCAAAATCCCTCTACTCTCATGCATTTATTCATCAGCATCATCATTTAATTTTGTTTTTGAATTTTAGGGTTCTTCACGTATTTTGTTTAATTCAATAGATATAGTCAATATAAATTTATGTTAGTTATATATCTGGATTCGTGAGTGAATTTAGAGTAAGTTTGGTCTTTACATCTTTGCAAATGGTTGAGAATTGAGAGAGTTCAGAATTTCAAAAATATGAGAGCTTGAGGTTGAAGATGACAATGGTGGTGCAGCGCAAAATTCAGATTCAGGGCTAAAGTTTATTTTATTTTGAATGGTGGTTGTTTCATAAACGACTAAATCGTTATAGCCCAGTGGTAAAGAGTGTTTGTGTGTTGCGCGTGCCCAAGGTCTGGGGTTCGAATCCCCCTCGCCCCAGACCTTTTGATTTTATTTCTTTTTTTTGTTCTATACACTTGAATAACATATGTATTGCAATGGAGTCACTCCTTTGACACCAAGCGCGCGTTGGCCCAGTGGTGTTGTTTTGAGTAGTTGATTGCAAGGGCGTGGGTTCAAACCATGGCGAGACCAAAACATCTTTTTTATCACTATTTTCTTTAATTTTCTTCACAAATTCAACCAATTAACTCACCTATCAAATTAAATCATTTTCACTTCATTTTTCACACACTTATCATTTAATATATCTATTTTATGAATAACCCAAAAAATCACAAAAATATTATTTATTTGACACATATTTTTTAGGTTTAAAATAACATATTGTTAAGTATTTTAAAATACTTTAAACATAGTTTTCTCTTGATTTTCAAAACCTAATCTCTTGTAAATATTTTTTTGTGATAAAACCCTAATCATGTAGGTCTTAATTAGGTTTAGACTTTGTCTAAACCCTAATTAAGTTGACTTTTGTCAATTTTCAAAACTGTTTTCAAACCTTAATTAAACAGACGACTAAGGTTTTCAGACAACAAAGCCTTATGTCATTTCAAATCTTTCAACTGTTTTCATTACAATCAACCAGTACTATAAAGTACTGGGCCTCTAATAGAGTGTAAGTCCCAGCACCTTTTTCTTTCCTTAGTTTGTTTTCAAAAACTGTATTTACAAAATCTTCTTTCTGTTTCCAAAACATTCTTCTGGTATTTGAAGGCCATTATTCCCGGTGAAACTCTTCAGATACCTATGTGACCTTTGTCCATCTTCACTTCTTCTGTTTTCAAAAACCTTTAACTGTTTATTATAAATATTCAACTGTTATCAATAAAATTGCTGGTAAGGCTTTGTACATCTTCAAAGGCCTCCACTCCATCCAGGTTAGGCTTTATAGTTTTCAATTTACAGTCTTTATTTAAATTACTGTCAAATATAGAACTGTTTATATATTTTTTAGGACTACGTCTGAGTGAAACCTTAGGACAGTTAAACTATATATATATATATATATATATATATATATATATATTATAGGAATATGGCCTAGGATTGAGAATGTCTTCCCGGTGAAGGCTCTTTCCTAATTAGAGATCTTTAGTTCAACCCCTCAAGATGAATTATTCCCGGTGAAACATCTTGGAAAAAGCCTTAGAACAAAAAACTAGGACACATCCACCCAAGAGGAATTATTCCCGGTGAAACCTCTTACCCATTTGCTTAGAGCCAAAATAAGTTCAAAACCACATAGCTTTCTCTTGTGCTACAACAAGTACCCTCGATGACCCTTGATTAGCCTCCTCTTGGGCTTTGTACAAGGACCCACAAGCTTCTTAAAAGCATTTTCAGCTTCCTCTTGAGCTTGTATACAAGGACCCATCAGGTTTTTATAAACATAGGAACAGGACTTTAGTCACCTTTTAGCCTATCATAGTGAGTTTCTTCTATTCTTTAAACCAGACTTTAAATAAGCTAAGATTGTCTCAATCTCATATTGAGCACACCTTTTGGAATGAGAGACATGGACAGTCTCTGTCACCCTTATCTTCATTAATTTCCTTAGCAAAGTCTAGGATCCGTAGTTATCTACCCTCAGTCAGTGTCAGCCTTAATCTTGGGCTTTAAAACAAGAAGTCTCATTTAGATAATATTTCTGATATCATTCAAAATCCCTGGAAAGGGTTAGCCTCCAAAAATTCATTCTTTAAAAAAGATAATTTCACCAGCTGAGTCAAAATCCCTGGAAAGGGTTAGCCTCCAAAAATCAGTCTTTTAATAAATAAATCCTCCAGCAGAGTAAAACTCCCTAAAGAGTCAGCCTCAACCTTGGACCTCATACAAGGCATGAAATAATGACTTCCCCAGTTAAGAGTCAGCCACAACCTTGGGCTTCATACAAGGCACAAAATAGAGTCTCCCTAAGTAAAGTCAGCCACAATTCTGGGCTTTGTACAGAACACCAAATAAAATCCATCAAATAAATACTCTCCAGTTAGAGTCAGCCTCAATTCTGGGCTTTGTACATAACACAAAAACTCTTTATAAATCCACCCCCAGTGGAGTCATCTCCCAGAGTCAATAAAATCAATCAAAAGCCTCGAGCTTGGGCCTCATACAAGCCAGCTAAAAATCAAACCTTTCAAACAGTAGGAAGACATAGCTTATCTCTATAGAAAGATATTTCTCCTATCTCACCACATTCAAACAAACATTTCAATTTCAATTTCAATTTCAATTTTAAACATTCTCCCATTTAGGACTTTGAAAGGCATGCTCTGAGGCAAACAAACCCAGACTTGTACACTTTCCCTAAATTGGATGAGAATCCTTCTTTCATTCAAGAGGCATGTGGTCGTCATACTTGATCAACCAAGTAGGCTCCCTCTCTTAATGAAATGAATTCAGCTTTTCTGTCACTTTAAAAATGTTTGTGGTGGAATAGTAGAAATACCTCTCTATAAAGATGACTTCATGTCTCTTTACTGTAAACAGAGATTTAATTCAAGCTTCAACCTAGAGCTTCATGCAAGGCACCAAAATTCATTAATTTCCCTAATTAGTTCCCCGAACTACATTAAGCTCTGACTTCCATTAGGGATATGTAGGCATGAGGTTCACAAGGAATCTCAGCGAGCTAATAAAATACCAAAAATAGGCAGTCTTTTTGTCTTTCTTTTAAATCAATTCAATTCCATCTCCTAACACAAAGGAGAAACTTTCCCATTAATAAGCAACAAACACAATCACATTGACACAGAGAAGGTTCCCGTAGAGTACTACGGATATGTAGGGTGCTTAATTTCTTCCCTATGTATAACCGACCCCCCGGACTCCTGAATTTCTAGTCTAGGTGAATCCCCACACTTGGCAAACTCCTAGGGTTTATTTGAGATCTTTTTCCCCCTTCCTACTCGTAGGATAATTAAAAAGTTCGTGTGATATCGTAGGAAGAACTGAAACAAAATTCATCCCGCCACGGGCGCTTCCTCCTTCCAAATTCCGCGTGAAGGGTCTAGCGTGCCGTCCTCCCAAGTGAAACAGGGAGGTAAAGAAAACGACACCACATTGTCCAAATAGAGTGAACACGTGTTCAACATCTGGAAAGCTGGTGACAGCTGTTTTGCTTTAAAAGAGATTCTGGATCAACTTAGATAATGAAACGTTGGTAATAACAGAATCAGAACTTCTAACTGATCAACATCAGAACTTCTTATAAGAAGAGAAAACAAAATTATTTCAGAACTAATCCATACGTCAGAACTTCTCATCTTCTCATTCTGGGCATAAGTCCATACTGATATTCTTCAGAATGAACTTAAACCTATCTTCAGCAAGGGGTTTTGTAAAGATATCAGCCCATTGATGGTCTGTATCAACAAAGTTCAAAGATAGAACACCCTTCTGAACATAGTCCCTAATGAAATGATGTTTGATCTCAATATGTTTAGCTTTAGAATGTAAGATTGGATTCTTAGATAAACATATAGCAAAAGTATTATCACAGAAGATAGGAATGTTACTCTCATATATATGATAATCTTCTAGCTGACTCTTCATCTAGAGCATCTGTGTACTACACCCAGCAGCAGCAACATATTATGTTTTTGTAGTAGAGAGGGCAATGGCAGCCTGCTTCTTACTGTACCAGGAGATCAAATGACTTCCAAGAAATTGACAACTTCCAGAAGTACTCTTTCTTTCAATTCTATCTTCATCGTAATCAGCATCACAGTATCCTACTAAGTTGTACTCTTTAGATCTTCTGTAGACTAAACCAACATTAGTAGTACCTTTCAGATACCTCAGAATTCTCTTAACATCTGTTAAGTGAGATTCTCTAGGATCTGATTGGAATCTTGCACACAGACAAACACTGAATAAAATATCAGGTCTAGAAGCAGTGAGATATAGAAGAGATCCAATCATACCTCTGTACAACTTCTGATCTACCTTCTTACTTACCTCATCCTTACCTAAGATACACGTTGGATGCATAGGAGTCTTTTCTTCTTTGCTTTCAGAAAGATTAAACTTCTTCAGAAGTTCTTTCACATACTTGATTTGGTGAACATACGTTCCTTTTGATGTTTGATTGATCTCGATCCCAAGGAAATACTTGAGTTCTCCCATCATGCTCATTTCAAACTCAGCCTGCATAGACTTGGCAAACTCCTGGCCACTGGTGCAAAGGTTTCTGTATAGTCAATACCTTTTTGCTAACTATAGCCTTGAGCCACCAGTCTGGCTTTGTTTCTTACAACTTCTCCTTTCTCGCTTAGCTTGTTTCTGAAGACCCACTTCATACAAATGATGTTAAATCCTTTCGGTCTAGGAACAAGATCCCACATATTATTCCTTGTAAATTGATTTAGTTCTTCTAGAGCTTGATCAACAGAAGTTGGCTCGATCAGAGAAACAATACCTAATTGACATTCTGCATTGTTCTTAAGGAATGCTCTTGTTCTGAAAGGATCATCCTTCTATCCAAGAATGACATCTTCTGAGTGAGAAGAGGTGAGTCTAGAAGATCTTCTGACAGTTGGCTCTTCAGAAATTCTGAGATTCTCTAAAGAAGCAGCAACTTGATCTTTTGATCCTTTGCTTCTGGGTTCTTCAGCTTCTGATACTTTTCTTCTTGGTTCTTCAGCTTCTGAAATTGAGATATCTATATCTGCAAAATTCTCAAACTGCTTTGGCTTTTCAAGACCAAGTTTATCATCAAATCTGATATTGATTGATTCTTCAACAATCAATGTTTCAGTATTGTATACTCTGTAGCCTTTAGAGCGTTCATAATATCCAAGAAGGAACACTTCTGTGCCTTAGAATCAAACTTACTCAGATGATCTTTAGTATTCAGAATAAAACAAACACATCCAAAAGGATGAAAATATGAAATGTTGGGCTTTCTTTTCTTCCACAATTCATAAGGAATCTTATTAAGAATAGGTCTAATAGAGATTCTATTCTGAATATAACATGCAGTGTTTATTGTTTCTGCCCAAAAACGCTTAGCCATATTGGTTTCGTTGATCATGGTTCTGGCCATTTCTTGTAGAGTCCTATTCTTTCACTCTACAACTCCATTTTGCTGTGGCGTTCTAGGGCAAGAGAAATCATGGGCAATACCATTTTCTTTGAAGTACTCCTCAAAGAATCTGTTCTCAAATTCGCCACCATGATCACTTCTGGCATATGCTGTTTTGACTGGGCCAAACAGATCAATGTGCAGAAGTTCTAGCGGCCTAGAGGAAGAAACAACATTCTTAGACTTGAATGCAGGTTTGGAAAACTTCCCTTTTTGACATGCTTCACAAAGAGAATCTGATTTATATTTCAGATTAGGGAGTCCTCTGACCAGATTTAGTTTGTTAATCTGAGAAATCTTTCTCAAACTAGCATGGCCTAATCTTCTGTGCCAGACCCATTGCTCTTCGCTAACAGACATAAGACAAGTTACCTTCTGATTCTTAAGATCTTGAAGATCAATCTTGTAAATGTTGTTCTTTCTCTTGCCTTACAAGACTTTTGATCAAAGATTATGTCATAACCATTGTCACTTAATTGACTTATGGACAACAAGTTATGAGCTAATCCATTTACCAGAAGAACATTAGTTGTAGATGGAGAGTTACCAGTACTTATGGTTCTTGAGCCAATTATCTTGCCCTTCTGATCTCCTCCAAACTTAACTTCTCCAGCAGATTTAAGCACCAGGTCTTGGAACATAGACCTTCTTCCCGTCATGTGTCGAGAGCACCCAGAGTCCAGGTACCATGACATGCTTTCCTTTGTCTTCTTTGCAGCCAAGGATATCTGCAATGGGAATAATCTTTTCCTTAGGTACCCACATTTTCTTGGGTCCTTTCTTGTTAGTTCTCCTCAAGTTCTGATTGAACTTGGGTTTAGCATTATAAACAACAGGAGGTACAACATGATAGTTCTTATTCTTAGTTACATGATATTTTCTAGGTTGTGTCACATGCTTCTTAGTGTGTGTAATGTGAAAGCTTTTGGCATGTGATGTGAGCCTAATATCATGGGAGTGGCCATACTTGAACTGATCATACAATGGCTTGTATGTGATTTTCATATCACCTACAGGTTCAAGTTTGTATGGGGTATCACCCTCATATCCTATGCCAACTCTCTTGTTTCCACTAACAGCATATATCATAAAGGCAAGTTGACTTCTTCCAATACCTCTAGATAAGAACTTCCTAAAGCTCAAGTCATATTCTTTCAGAATATGGTTCAGACTAGGAATGGACTTTTCTGAGTCAGAAGGAGATCCAATATCTTTGGATAATTTTAAAACTTTTTCCTTCAATTCAGAATTTTCCACTTCCAGCTTTTTAGTTTTAGATTCAAATAGCTTTTTCAGCTTTTTGTATTTGATACTAAGATGAGCCTTGAGTTCCAGAAGTTCTGTTAAACTGGAAACTAACTCTTCTCTAGATAGTTCAGAAAATACCTCTTCAGAATCTGATTCTGATGTAGATTCTGATCCATCATCAACTGTGGCCATCAGCGCAATGTTTGCCTGCTCGCCTTCAGAGTCTAATTCTGATTCTGATGAATCTGAATCATCCCAAGTTGCCATAAGACCTTTCTTCTTATGAAACTTCTTCTTGGGCTTCTCCTTCTGAAGCTTTGGACACTCACTCTTGTAGTGACCTGGCTCATTGCACTCAAAGCACGTGACCTTCTTCTTGTCATATCTTCTGCTTCCAAAAGATTCTCCTTTTTCAAGCTTCTTAGAACTTTTGAAGTTCTTGAACTTCCTATGCTTGCTTTTCCAGAGTTGGTTTACCCTTCGGGAGATCATGGACAATTCATCTTCTTCTTCTGATTCTGATTCTTCAGAATCTTCTTCTTCAGCCTGAAAAGCGTTAGTGCATTTTTTACAATTAGATTTTAATGCAATAGACTTACCTTTCTTCTGAGGTTCATTAGCATCCAGCTCAATTTCATGACTCCTCAGAGCATTGATCAACTCTTCAAGAGAGACTTCATTCAGGTTCTTGGCAATTTTGAATGCAGTCACCATTGGACCCCATCTTCATGGAAAACTTTTGATGATCTTCTTGACATGATCAGCCTTTGGGTATCCCTTGTCAAGCACTCTTAATCCAGCAGTTAGAGTTTGAAATCTTGAGAACATTTTTTCAATGTTTTCATCATCCTCCATCTTGAAGGCTTCATATTTCTGGATTAAAGCAAGAGCTTTGGTCTCCTTAACTTGGGCATTTCCTTCATGAGTCATTTTCAATGATTCATATATGTCATAGGAAATTTCTCTGTTTGATATCTTCTCATATTCATCATGAGAAATAGAATTCAGCAGAATAGTCCTACACTTGTGATGATTTTTGAATTCTTTCTTTTGATCATCACTCATTTCTTGTCTTGTCAGCTTTACTCCTCTAGCTTTCACAGGATGTTTGTAACCATCCACCAGAAGATCCCATAAGTCACTGTCAAATCCAAGAAAGTAACTTTCGAGTTTATCTTTCCAATATTCAAAGTTTTCACCATCGAATACCGGTGGTCTAGTGTAGCCATTGTTGCCATTTCCATTGTGTTGCTCAGTAGAGCCAGATGTAGATGTAGGTGGTGGAGTCTCAACCATCTTGACTTAGTGTTTTTCTCTTCCTGAATCTTTTCTAACACGGTTAAGTGCTTGCACCTTAGAACCGGCGCTCTTATGCAAATTGAAGGATAGAAAAACACTTAGAAAGGGGGGTTTGAATAAGTGTGACTTTAAAAACTCTTAAGATAAAAACAATTGCACAATGATTTTTATCCTGGTTCGTTGTTAACGAAACTACTCCAGTCCACCCCCTTAGAGTGATTTACCTCACCTGAGGATTTAATCCACTAATCAACCTTGATTATAATGGTTTTCCACTTAGATACGTTATAAGTCTTCTAGAATATTCTGATCACACCTTGATCACTCTAGGAACCTTTTACAAATTAATAAAAACAAATTCTTACAAGAGTATTACAATGCTTCTTAATAAGCTATAATCACAACTGTGATATTTCTTTTAAGTTCTAAGCTTAACTCCCACTAAGATATTATAAAAGTAATGTGAGGTTGAAGATGAAGTTTGATAGCTTTTTGATTCAGCAGCGTTTCAGCAAGATTGAAAGAGTTGTTCATAAATTGGTGTTGTTAACCTTGCTTCTGATCAGAACTTCACTATTTATAGGCGTTTTGAGAAGATGACTGTTGGGAGCATTTAATGCGTTGCATGATCCGTACAGCATTGCATTTAATGTTTCACTCTTTTGTTAACTACCTCGAGCCTTGCTTTTCCTGCTTTAACTGACTTTGCCTTTAATTGCTTCTAACATTCCTTTTGTCAGTCAGCGTAGCCTGCCATCTTGTACTTGCTTCTAATCTAATCTTTGTAGATACAACGTTTGAATTAATCAGAGTCAAACAGCTTGGTGCAGAGCATCTTCTTGTCTTCTGACTTTGAAGTGCTTCTAGCGTGATACCATAAGAACTTCAGTGCTTCTGCTTCTGATCTCAAGTTCTTCTGATGCTTCAATAGACCATGTTCTGATTCTGCTTGACCATCTTCTGATGTTTTGTGAGAGCATGTTCTGATGTTGCATACTTGAACCTTCTGAGTCAGTGCTTCTTGCGCTGAAATGTGCATACTCTTTATATATTTCCTGAAATGGAAAATGCATAGGATTAGAGTACCACATTATCTTATACAAAATTCATATACATTGTTATCATCAAAACTAAGAATATTGATCAGAACAATTCTTGTTCTAACATGGGTTATTTCTGTTTCCAAATATTGACAACTTTGTTGATATGAATGCTATTAAGATCTTTATGAAAGGGAACCCTGTTCCTACTTTGCTTGGGAACACTTACTACTCCATTCATCTAAAAAATTCCTATGGAAAGGGAATGATTACTTGTTGTACTCCTTTGTTGTACAAGTGGTACATCTCTAAACTTCCTGACACCCATGAGTTCTGGAATCACAAAGAAGGACTAAAGTGGTCACACAAGATCATGACTCTCACCAACACTGATATTGTTTGGACTAACAATCACTTTTGTAGGATGAAGACTTTGGATTTCTGTGGTGATTTCCATAATGTGCCCCTCATTGGTACAAAAGGAGGAATCAGCTATAGCCCTGTGTTAGCTCGTCGTCAATTTGGGTTTCCTATGGACAAAAAGCCAAGGAATATTCTATTGGATGGGTTCTTTCTTGAAGAAAGAGTCGAAAAGAAATATTTTAGGGAAAGGATTGCTAATGCTTGGCATCCAAGTCATAGAACGGAAATTAAGGAATTGAAGAAAAAAGGAGATCTCTCACCTGAACCTTTTGATAGTTGGGTTGGTTCAAGAGCTGCTGAACTTAGGATGCCTAGTCTCCCTGGGACATCTCTACCTCCTTCTAAGAAGTCTCGTCCACCTATTATGTATCCACCAACAATTGAAGACCTCAAATAAGCTCTAAGGAAGATGAAGAAGTCAAGAGATCATCGGAAGAAGAAGTTTGAGTATTCTAAAGCTGAATTTGTAAGTATAAGAGTGTGCGCCTAAGAGGGGGTGAATTAGGACCTTGAAATTTTATCCGGTTTTAGAAACAAGTTGTTCTTATTTTTATGGTTTGGTACAAGAGTTTGGAAATGTGTTACTTTCTTTTCTGGTTATGATTTGTGAAAGCGGTAAAACACAATGATGTATATTGGTTCCCCTCACAGTCCGAGAGTACTCCAGTCCCCTTTCAACAAGAAAGAGATTTTACTATTGTTTGTGACTTACACAAGACAAACCAAACACCAAGAACAATCCTCTTGGATTTTCACTAAGTACACTAAGAGAACAATCCTCCCTTAATGACTCACTTGTTTCCAACAATCCTGGACAACAAGATTTCAACCACCAAGAATAATCCTCTTGGATTTACTAAATTGATTATGAGAACAATCTTCTCACTAATCAAAAACCCTTGCTTCCAACAATCATGGATAGCAAGTCAATAATAACTAAATATATTTGAGTAGTAATGTTGATGAACATATATCAATCACAAGGATTTATCTTCTCTTCCAAACATGTAATTTATGATGAAAATATAGTGCTCAAGTGTTTTGTTTATGAGAATGATATGAATTTTCTAAAATGTTATGAACATACATGTAGAAAATTCTTTATGAAATATTAAGAACAAAAACACTTGTTTGAAAATTTGAGTGAAAAAATATGATGTTAAATTGCAATGGAAGAGGTGATTTTTAATATGAAATTTCATGTATTTATAAGTGCACAACACCTCTATAAAACATGGTAAATTTTGAAACATTTTCATGAAGGTTTGCAATAATTTAAATAACAACGGTTCATGAAAAAACATAATTTTAAATTCTGTATAGCACTTCTTAAGTCAGTTAAAACGGTCATCTAACTTAACAAGTTCACAGCATTTTTCAAATTTCAAATTCAAAAATACTGTTTCAAAACTTTGTAAATTATGGCGGTTTTTGTGCTATTATGGCAGGTAAAAATGCCACAATTTACCGAAAACTGCATGTTTAAAAAAAATTAAAAAATTGAAACTTTATCTAATTATTTGAACCAACTTAAATAAAACATCTAATTGATTTTTTCAAGTAAATATATTATATTTGAAAGTGATTTAATATGGTTCAAGCATGATAAAAAAAATTATATTTAAAAGGAGTTAACATGGTTCAAATATGATTAAAAAAATTATATTTGAAAGTAATTTTAAACACAAATGGCCAATGCATGCAAGTGGTTTTTTGGAGAATAATTGAGCACTAAATTTATCAATATAAATGCATGCTTATACCTCAATAAACCAAGATCAATGCTAGTCTTCAAAATATAATTCATGAATTGTTTGATGCGCTAGCTTTCAATATGATGAGTCTTGAATCATTTGAATAGATAAAATGCACTTGAAGATTTTTCCAAACTTTTTGACATGATCATTTGATTTTCACTTTATCTTCATCAAAACACAATAGATGGAGAGTCTTGACTTCACATTCTCCCCCTTTTTGATGATGACAAACCATTGAAGTTTGAGGTGCTTGGATCTCTTGAAAAACTTGAATCTCTTATGTAAATGCTCCCCCTATCTTTGATAACTCCCCCTTGATCAAAGCTCTCCCTTGATTCATATTGATTTTTGCATCTTTCTTTTAGGCTGCAATAGTTAAAGACAAGTGTAACACCCCATTTTCTACCCGGCATTTATAATAAAATCAGAGTTTCAAATTTTTTCCATCAAACATGAGATGTCACATTTCAACATAACACGATACATAACACTTTATTTTGGAAGATAACATAACAAATTTTATTAATTAAGCAGCGGAACTCAAGATATTCACCATATACAACATATTGATCTTCATTTAATAACAACAACTTAAACAGCATTGTACTTATAATTTCAATCTTTAATTATCATAAACAAGTCAACAAGGAACGAGTAACATAAACAACTAAGTATCCCCCGAGTACTACGTATCAGAGCGACTGAACCAACTTGGACTAACAGCAACTAAGTCTTTATTCTTGATTCACCTGCGCGTTACCAACAGATGGCAACATTACAACAGAAGGGGTGATATTCTCAAACCATATAAACAGGTTGATGATAAATAATATATTAGATTGAATTATATAAAATCATGCCTCACAAACATTTCAGAGCAACACATTTAACCACATAATCATCAACATGTTATAATAACAACTCACCAAAATATATATACACATCAATTCAAATACAACACAAGGAAAGGCAACTCATCAAGGAATAAAACCACGCCTCACAACATTTTATGGCAACACTTTTCAACTCAAATCAATCAAATATAACAACAACTCATTAAAATAACCCAATTCAACCATGTGACTCTATGCAATGCTTATGCATGTGGTACCATTAGAGCAGAACTCTCAAGGTAAAAGTCTTGCCAAATAATAGGGGCATCAAGGCATAAGCCTTTGTCGCTAATTTTCCAATCTAGGCCAATGTGAGTGCTATAATTTCAGGCCAACATGGGTGCCATAGTTTCAGGCCAACATAATAATGACATGCTATGAATGCATCAACAAGGGAAATCATCTACAAAACTTAAATACACATCAACTCAAATCCACAATAATTTCAACATCAATATCAACAACGTAGTAACAACTCAACAACTTCTTCAACATTGTGCCAATAAATAAAGGCACTCATCACATTTCAGCGTTGGCCAAAGGCCTACAACTTATATCAACATGTCAACAACAACATACATCAACAACCACGTATTACAACAATATTAATCAACAACAAACAACCTAATCATTTACCGGAACATATTTAATGGCTTACTCATCAACAAATTCTAATAACAACTTTTCAACATATTATAACGGCAATTTATCAACAAATTATAGTAAAAACTTTTCAACATGTTATAACAGCAACTCATCAACAATTATAATAACAATCTTTCAACATAATATAACTGCAACTCATCAACAATTTATAATAACATCTTTTCAAAATATTATAATAACACTCATCAACAAATTATAATAACAACTTTTCAACATAATATAATTAATTCATCAAACATAAATTCAACTATTAATTTACTCTACTGACAGTTCTTATGAACTTAATTGGTTAATGGTATGACTCAAGTAATAATAAAACCATTTCAAAATGGTCAAATACCTTTAATTATCTGCCATATATCCCCAAAATATTTCTCAATGATACTACTAATTTAATAGCCTATTACTCACAAAATTTACCAATTAAATTAACATTAACAGGATCAATTTTCCATATCAATTTTACCGCATCACAACAACAACACAAACACAGACGGCAATAATTTCAACAACCCAATCCCACATACTATTCATCATATACCCGGTTATAGAGCAAGAACCACACCCTTACCTTGGATTGAGATCGCTCTATTCCACCGATCGAATATTTGTTCTTTGCCTCTTTGCCTTTTTTCTTCACAACAACTTTTCCACGATCTCTTTTTCTCCTCCCAATCCTTATTTTTCTTCCTTCAAAACCTTTCCTTTGTTTACTGACAACCAAAACCTAATATTTCTTTTTATTCAACTTAATCCAAATAACTATAATAATATTCTTATTGGGCCTAATATTTGCATACTCCCACTTTTACTTTTTCCGACACGACCAACTAAGTTCACTTAATTACTCTCATATAATTAAATAATATTATTTATAATATTATTTTCTACAACTTCATCAATCCATCAATTTAAATAATACTTCTTAGTAATAAGTCAAAAATTCTCAACTTCGACACCTTCAATAATTAAATTCCGCAATAAGTTAATTAAATAATTAATTAAATTATTCGGGCGTTACAACAAGCATACACATACACATATATATCTTCTCCCCCTTTGTCATTAGCAAAAAGGATGGGAAGAGACTTTTAAAAATGTAGAGAAACTTATGAAAATAAAAACAATTTATACCTATGAGTTTTACCTCATGAGTGACTTCATCAAAACATTCATCTTTTGTGAATATTATTTTGAAGCCTTTGTCACAAAGTTGGCTTTTACTTAGAATATTTTTCTTTAGTCTTTCAATATCAAGTACATCTTCAAATGGATGTGAAAGTTAGTACTCCAACTTTGTCAATTACCAAAATTCTTCCTTTAAGGTATTCCTCATATGAAATAACCCTTGGACTTTTAGAACTAGATTTGAAAGTTAGTTTATGTCTCCCATCAAATGCTTAGAACCACCACTTATCAAACCATCATAGATTTAAAGTGGTCCTTAAGCAATCCTACAAAAGAAATTAAGTTTGATTTGGTACCCAATGTGCTTTGGGTCCATCATAGTTAGTTCCTTTATTAATCCACACATAATGTCCACTTGCTACACTAAAGTTTCTAACATAGCAAGCATTGGGTGTATGGCCACTTATACCACAATAAAAACATGCAGGAACAAAATTACTTCTATATCTAGGAACATAAGGTTTCGTTTTAGGAAATCTTTTCTTAGGAAGGTGATGAACCACTTTAGATTTGTTAACTTTCTCTTGGGATGTTTGGTCACTAGCCTTAACAAAAATAGTTTTGTTAGAACTTGGTTTTGAGAACTTTGAATAACCAAGCCCACTTCTATCATTAGAATATCTTTGTTGACTAAGGACACCCTCCAAACCAATTTGTCCTTTTCCATATCTTTCAAGGATTCTCTTTAATTGGAAAATTTGGAAAGAAAGTGATTCACATTTATTACATGTAGATTTTTGTTTTTCTTTATCAACATAGTGTTGTTTTTCAACCTCGAAATCTTTTTGCATAATATCAATTTTCTCTTCAAGAGATTTGATTTGTTTCTCTTGTGTTTATACCGTTCTATACAAGATTTTGCATTCATTAAGTAGTTCGTTTATAGCACCTTGAACATTATTATCAAAAAGGGAAAATTCATTACTAACCTCATTGTCTCCATCATCTGAATGGTGTGAAGCCATGAATACCAGATTTCCACATTCTTTGCTTTTGGAATCGGAAGATGAACTTACTTCATTTTCATCCCATGCTACATATGCTTTATTTGGCCTTTTGTCCTTCTTTCTCTCGAAGTATTTATTCTTCTTTTCAAGTGCAGGGCATTCATTTTTGACATGTCCTTTTTCTCCACATTCAAAGTATTTAACCTTCCTTATTGGTGCTTCCCCTTTAATGATCTCCTTTTTCCTTTCTTTTCTAAGAAATTTTTCAAACTGTTGATGGCTATCATGATGTTTGACTTTTGTCTTTAAGACAATATCTTTTGAATCTTTTACTTGAATTTCATGCGTTTCAAGTCTTCCGAGTTCCTTTTCATATTCTTGAAGTTTACCTAACAAATTTGCGGAAGTCATTCTAGATAGATTCTTCTTTTTGGATATTGTCGTTACTTTCGGTTGCCATTCTCTAGTTAAGGATCTTAGCACTTTTAGATTTTGTTCCTCGGTAGTGAGTTTCTTTCCAAGTGAACTTAAATGATTTACTAAGTGAACAAATCTTTTTTGTAAGTCGAGAATGGATTCTCTGGGTTGCATTCTAAATAACTCGTATTCTTGACTCAATGTATTTAATCGAGATCTCTTTACTTCAACGGTTCCTTCATGAGTTTCTACTAATGTATCTCATATTTCTTTAGCCGTTGTACATGCCAAAACACGAAAGAACTCGTCCATGCTAAGTGCTCCTTGAATAATATTGATTGCCTTTTTATCATAGAGGACCTTTTTCCTATCATCATCATTCCATGAAACTTTAAGCTTTGTTGATTCAACACCATCGACAATAGTTGTAGGAACAAAAGGACCATTTTGGACTGCTTCCCATACTTCTTCTCCATGTGCTTCTAAGTGAGCCTTCATCCGAATTTTCCAGAAATCAAAGTATTCTCCACAAAATAATGGAGGCTTGTTGTTACTATCACTGTCTCTAAAAACTAGATTTTGATTTGCGGAAGCCATCTGGATCTTTTAGTAACAGGTTACCTATAACCTGCTCTGATACCAATTGTAAGTATAAGAGTGTGGGCCTAAGAGAGGGGGTGAATTAGGACTTTGAAATTTTATCCGGTTTTAGAAACAAGTTGTTCTTATTTTTCTGGTTTGGTGCTAGAGTTTGGAAATGTGCTACTTTCTTTTCTGGTTATGATTTGTGAAAGCGGTAAATGCGGAAAAGTAAAGAACACAATGATGTATACTGGTTCCCCTCACAGTCCGAGAGTACTCCAGTCCCCTTTCAACAAGAAAGAGATTTTACTATTGTTTGTGACTTACACAAGACAAACCAAACACCAAGAACAATCCTCTTGGATTTTCACTAAGTACACTAAGAGAACAATCCTCCCTTAATGACTCACTCGTTTCCAACAATCCTGGACAACAAGATTTCAACCACCAAGATTAATCCTCTTGGATTTACTAAATTAATTATGAGAACAATCCTCTCAATAATCAAAAACCCTTGCTTCCAACAATCCTGGATAACAAGTCAATAATAACTAAATATATTTGAGTAGTAATGTTGATGAACATATATCAATCATTAGGATTGATCTTCTCTTCCAAATAAGCAATTTATGATGAAAATATAGTGCCCAAGTGTTTATGAGAATGATATGAATTTTCTAGAATATTATGAACATACATGTAGAAAATTCTTTATGAAATATTAAGAACAAAAACACTTGTTTGAAAATTTGAGTGAAAAAAGATGGAGAGTCTTGACTTCACATAATTGGGAATGATGGAAGAGTCATATGGTGATTTAATCAAAGAGAAAGATGATCAACTTTTCCTTCAAGATGGATGGCTCATGGAAAAAGATCTCACCATTTCCAAATATGCAAGTGAGAAGAAAAGAAAGCAAGAAGCAGATGCACTCCCTCCAAAGGAAGCTGCATGGAAGAGTATTATTGAGAAGCTGGAGAAGGTCAAGCTAAAGAAGAAGAAGAAGAAGAAGAAGAAGAAGAAGACTCAAGATGACATGAACACTTCTCGTTGAGCTTTAATGATCACTTTAAGCTTTTACTAGCTTTCTCTATTTGTTTCTACCTTGTAACACTTGAAATTATTTTATATCTTGGGAAACCCTTGTCCCTTTGTAAGCTATTAAAAGAAATGGTACTTCGATGACCCTCGATTGTCCCTTGATGACCATTGTCCCTTTAAAATGTACCAAGGTTATCATTAATGAATAAAACTTCTTCTTCAAGTTACTATATTGTGTTTACATTTACAAGTTCTTAAATAAATACTTGAAAGATATTTTAAGATATTTTGAAAAAAGATTAAAAAAGAGTCTTTGCATTGCATGCATCATGTAACACCTCAATTCTACCCTGGTAATTATTAAGAAAACAGAGTTATAAAATTCTTTTTCGACAAACAATTGGAGTATTATAATTCAACTTAACAACAATATCATGCTATCAAAGAAACATAACACAAATACTCGGATGAGCTAAAACCACATGAATCAACTTTATTAACATTAAGAAGCGGAACTACATTAATCAACTTTGATGACATAGCATCTTTTCAACTTAAAACCATTTTAACATCAACAATTACTCTTCATGTATCAACATAGTCATTCAACAATAAAACCGAACAACTAAACAACTAGCGTTCATCCCCCGAGTGTTACGTATCAGAGCGACACACCAACTTGGACTCGATGAAGCTATTAAATCTTCATCACTGTGTATCACCTGCACGTTACCAGTATAAAGGTAACGGCAAAATAAAAGAAAGGGTGAGATATCGAATCAATATAAACAGGCGTATGATAAACAGTATATTAGATCAGAATCATATAAATTTCACCACTTTAAAACAGCAACTATACAACAACCAACAAACCACTTATTAACAACAACAAGCCACTTAGTAAATCAAAGTAACAACTTAATCAACAAAACTTAATAACAATAGCAACTTATAACAACAACAACTTATAATAACAACAGCTCACTACAATAACAACTTATAGCAACAACAACTTATTACAACAACAACACAACGACAATCGATAAACAACGAATAATAACAACAACTTTAACATGCGACTCAATATGCAACTCAACTATGAAAATGCATGTGGTACCATTTGGAGCAGAACTTCCAACTTAAACATATGCTAGGTTATCGAGGCATTTCAACAAGGCATAAGCCTTCAACGTGGTACCATCAAGGCCAAGGCATAAGCCTTCAACTTTCAACGTGGTGCCATCAAGGCCAACTTAATCATGCAATGTATGTGATGTTATGAATGACATACAACAACAACATCAACCACAATAACAACAACGACATCAACCACAACAACAACAACTTAAACATGCATCAATTGCATCAACTTAAATCAACGCTGGTCATTCGACCTACCACTCAAACATGTCCATAAATTGAGACAATTCAACTTATCAACAACAACTTATAATCAAGGGCAGTTCAACAACAACAATATATTTGGCAACAACAGAATCAGCAACAAGTATTCAAAACAACGTGTTCAATAACAAATCATCAACAATACAATTCCATAACCCGGAACAATTCAACCACACCTTCAAATTAACTTATTCGACATAATTATAACAAAACAAATCAACCAAACATACATATTAGTATATACGACTTACTCCGACAATTTTCAACTAAATCTGGACAACTAGCTTTACTGCTTATTTCGGCTATTTGGTACTGTTCTTTTTAACTACTATCACTACTTAATTATTATACAGTTTCTGTCAATTAGCTAACTGATACAAATTAATTTCTGCTTCCAAAACTACCCTACCAACATAATATGCTAGTCTGCTAAATAACCTTCTGTTATATTCATGTAATACCAAATCTGCATTTTTAGTGAACCTACTACTAAATATCCCACATTTATCAATTTCTAAACTAGGTTACATAACAAACCAAATTATTCTAATATTTCTATTACATCACTCTATCAAAATACATATATACTACTGAACTTTTACTAATTGTCCTGCCGAATATTTTCTACTGCTATAACAATTACCTAACCTCTGTCTTCACCAAGTCCTCCAGAATACTGCTACTGAAATGATTAATTCACTGTTTCTCATATATTATTCTTCAAATTTCATATACTACTTAAATATTTCCATATATTTTAATCCCCAACAATACTATATGAGTTATAAAAAAACTCTATCTGAAACAATGTTCCACTGTTAAATTAAGAAACACCTAATATAAAGTACACAAAATAAACAAGTGGCCCACGTCAGTGCAAGGACAGCCATCCCAACCCCATGCACCCTAGGGCGGTCGCCCCACCCCTTTCCTATCCACAAGGGCAGACGCCCTAGCCCCAAAGGCGGGTGCTCCATCATCCAATGGGGTCCCACCTCCAAACGGTGGCCCCCGTCTCTTATAGTTTCATCTTCGTCTCTTCGCGTGTATTTTCCAATATTCGTAACACTTCTTAGTTTGATTCAACGAAACACAATAATTACAAGTTTCCAGTAACAATTGATCAACCAACGATTTATTCAGCAACATAATTATTTTTCCATGAAATCTCCTAGATAGAACAGCGACAACAACAATTAACAGCACATCAACTTCCCCAAACAATCAACAGAACAACAATTAACAGAACCAATTTAATTTCCTAAAATCAAAACATCACAGAACCAACAAACAATCCATGGCAAATTTATACAACCCAACCCACATACGGTCAATCATATACCCGGTTATAGAGATTGAACCCCACCCTTACCTTGGATTTATAGTCTCTCTATAATTTTCTAGTCGATCTCCTAGCTTTGCCGCAACTACCAACTTTTTGCGCCTCTTTCCTCTTCTTCACGTCTAAACCCTCGTACTCCATATTTTGTTTTCTCTCTGCTACTTTCCAATTGCTCCCAAATGTTATGTTTCTGGTTTTTTCTAAAACCTAGGTAGTATTATCTCACTTCTCAATTGGGCCAAATAACAAAATTATTCATGTGCAACATAGCTCACTCAGCCCACTTAATGAATTAACATACTCCCTTATTACTCTATGTCTCCAATTATTGGTTCAATTTCAATTGCTCGGAAAATTCCCAACACACTGGATATTATTCTAATAATATTACTCGTACTAAAAATATTAAAATTCTCGAGTAACTATCGATCCGCTATCCCGAAATAATACCGACTCAGTCGCTCAAAATATGCCAAAATTCAATAAATATCAAAATAATCCAAATTAAATAATGAATCGAAATGCAGGTGTTACACATCATACCACATTCACATTTGAGTCAGAGTTTTATTCCTTCCTCCTTCTCTCCTCAGAAAGTCAAGCTAACGCACCGGTATAGTACTCGCGCTAATCATCGAAGAATGGAAGACGAAATGGTTGATGATCAAGAATGGCAAGAAGAGGTTGATGTACTATGCTCTTGTATTGAAAGGTTGACATCTATAGTTCAATACTTGGTGGCTGCTCAGAATCAGCCATCAACCCAAGCTCAAGCTACTTGTGATCTCTAAAGTGAGACTCCTCAGATTCCTGCAATTCCGGTGTCGAATCCTACTACCACTAGGCCATATGGAATAGAGATGGATTTCCAATTGGCTAGGTGTAACGCCCATAAATGTGTTTTTCTGATTAATTGTGATGTTTGCTACATTTTCCTAAATTTTACCGTTTTTGAGTCGAGTCAGTCGGTAAATATTAATTTTGCTAATATTTTACTTATTACTTTCCATGTGTGTAATTATTATGTTTTGGGTGTTAATTGGTTAGAATTAATGTTTAGTGACATTTGGGCCAAAATTAGAATTAATGAGAGTTAAGAGGGGGAAAATGAGAAGTAGAGAAATAGAAAGAGATATAGAGAGAAAAAGAGATATTTTGAGATAGAAAGAAAGAGAGCTTGTGAAGAGAAGAGAAAGAAGATAAAAACAAAGAGAAGAAGAGAAGTGTAGGAATCCAAACCAAGCTAGAGCCAAGAATCCAACCAAGGTAAGGGGGATGAATTTAGTTTATCTTGATTGTATGGTTCTTGTAGTTTTGTGTGTTTTGTTCTTGTTCTTGCTCTTTTCCAAGCTTGTTCAACAATGGTAAATTGTGTGTTTTGTGAGTTTTGAAGTTATAAACTTGATTTTGTGGTGTGTATGTGTACTAGGATGATAGATATTCCCATGGATCATGTTTGTTTTTCATTTCTCCATGTTTCCTTGCTCATGAAGAAATATAGGTCAAAGATAATATGTGATGATTCAACCATGTGTTAATTATGGATTAGGTGTATATATAGCATGTTTGTGTTGTATTGGTGTTGGGATGAAGGTTTAAATGGGTTTTGAATGGTTTAGAGGGAGCTGAGACGCTCTGTTGCAGAACTGGTTTTTCTAGGTTTACGCAGGTCCGCTGAGCGGAGGAGGTCCGTTGAGCGGAGGTCCTTTTGCAGAGAAATCTCTGTGAGGGTCCGCTGAGCGGAGGTTCTGTAATTTTGTTTGATGATTCCCTGTCTGGGTCCGCTGAGCGGAGCTCAAGCGGACTGTGTGAAATTTTGTTTTCCAAACTTCGTTTTGTTGTATCTTTTGAACCGTAGGTCGTTTCTACGCGCCGTTTGAAGTGTTATGAGAACCCTTGAGTATGCTTTATGATAAAGAGGGGTGTGTTGGTGGTTGAATGATTTTTCATAAATGTATTTTGTGAAATCATATTTGCTAATCAAGTATGTTTTGACGATATATGTGTGCTGTGTGAATATGAACGCCTGAGTGGCAATTTTGATGAGGTATCCGTGTGGATTAATATAACCGGTGTGATGTGGATATATGACCGAGTTATATTATTGTTGTTGTTGTTGTGTAATCGAGTCGTTTGTATGCACAGCATAACATTTCAATACGTTAATGGCGGAATGCTGTTAACAGATGGCCTGCGGGCATGGTTACCAGTAGGAGCTTAATGCTCGGTAACGGTATATTAGCCTGAGTGGCAAGAGGTCATCAGTGGGAGCTGCGTGCTCGATGACGACAGCCTGTGGGCTTCCTGAGTGGAATAAAGTCCCAGCATAATGCTTGGCAGGTGTTTTTGTCATAATGACAAGGAGGAGTTTTACTCCGGATTTGGTACCACATGCATACGCATAGTCGAGTCTCATTCATCATTGTCAGTCTTTATAATTTATGTTATCATTCATGTACCGCATTACTTATATATTGACTGTGGTTGAATTATTTGATTATCTTGTTATATGATTCTTAATGATATTTGTGGGCATCACTATGTTGATCATGCTTTCATTATGAATTATATTCTCACCCTTCTGCCTTAATGTTACCTACTCGTGGGTAATGTGCAGGTGATCCGCAAGTGTAGGTGCTCTCTTTGTAGTCGTCCGTTTTGGTGTCGTCCGCTCGTGATACGTAACACCTAGGGGGGGGATCGAACACTTATTTTGTAGATAATGCTTATAGGATCCTTTTGATGTATATTTGATCCTTTAGATGCATTCGTATTATGTATTTTGGATACCTTCTCATGCAATGTATTTTGGAAGAATGTTGTGGATATTTTGTTTACCGATGCATTTATATAAGTGTGAATACATTCAGGTGTTTATGGGAATCTTTCCTCTTTGATTATTTGTGTTACGCATCTTTTGCGAGTATGTTATGTTTGGTTATGTGGTTACTTAAGTGTAACGCCCTAATTGTTTTTATGAATTTAATTTTTATACTCTGATATTTGTACCTATATGCCTGGGTAGAATTGGGGTGTTACACTAGGCAACAGATTCTTGTTCCACAAGCTACAATCTCTCAAGCTGTTATGACTACTACTCCTGTTGTTGTAAACATTGTTCCTCTTCACAACGAACAGATTTTCCATGGTGCACCTTCTAAAGGTATGGGAAGAATGGATGAGTTTGAAGATCAATTCCTAGAAATGCAAAAAGAAATCAAGGCCCTAAGGGGAAATGACTTGTTTGGGAAACAAGTCAATGATCTTTGCTTAGTTCCTAATGTCAGAGTTCCTGCCAAGTTCAGGCTCCCAGAATTTGAGAAGTATAAGGGGAATTCCTGTCCTCATAGTCATCTGATCATGTATGTCCGAAAGATGTCCATGCATACTGAAGATCAACGTATGCTAATTCATTACTTTCAAGATTGCTTATATGGATCTTCTTTGAAATGGTATATGGGTTTGGATTGTACACACATTCATACTTTCCATGAATTAGGTGAAGCTTTCATCAGACAATACAAGTACAACATTGATATGGCGCCAGGCAGAGATAAACACCGCGCCATGTCCCAGAAGGAGAAAGAATCATTCAAAGAGTACGCGCAAAGATGGCGTGAACTAGCTGCTCAGATCATCCCTCCATTGAAGAAAAAGAAATGACAAAGGTGTTCCTCAAAACCCTGAGTACATTTTACTATGAAAAGATGGTAGCAAGTGCACCCAATGACTTTACTGAGATGGTAAACATGGGGATGTGACTTGAAGAAGGTATCCGAGAAGGCCGTCTAGTCAAAGAAGCTGGTTCATCACTATCTAGAGGTGGAACTAAGAGGTTTGGTAGAAAGGAAATCAACAAAGGAAATATCCACCGTTTGATCCTATTCCGATGACTTACACAGAACTTCTTCCCATGCTGTTGCAAAAAAATCTGGTTCAACTGAGGGATCCACCTCCTCCTCCTGCTAATCCTTCGTTCTGGTATAAAGCAGATGCTTACTGTGCTTTCCACAAAAATGCTCTTGGTCACACTGTGGAAAATTGTTACCCTCTTATGAGTGAAGTTCAAAAACTAGTCTGAAGTGGTATGCTCACCTTCAAAGATGTTAATCCCAATGTCCAAGTCAATCCACTACCCAATCATGGGGTTGTTAATGCTATACATACTCAATCTGGCTATGAGCGAGTGTACGATGTTCGTGAATCAACTCAATCTTTGTTGAAAATGCATATTGTCCTTTGTGAACTTGACTATTTTTCTCCTCGTGATTATAGTGCTTGTTCAATTTGCTCAAACTCCATTCGTGGATGTGAAACTATGATCGATGATCTTCAGAAACTGTTGGATAGAGGAATCATCAGTATAACAAGCAAGAAAAGAAATGAAGAAGCTCACTCTGTCAACATGGTGCATGGATGCCTTGGAAGATACCAAGTATGGGATATTCGTTTCATCAGAGAACCATTGGTCCTAATGCATATAAGGTTGTGCTGGTTGGCTTTCTTTCAACACAACCATGCTGCCTGTGAAGTCTGTTATGAAAATCCTCGTGGGTGTCGTCAAGTCGGAAGAGAAATTCAGAAGATGTTGGATGAAATGACTCTTCACATTACTTATGAAAAAGATGAAGACAATGACATTAATGTGGTGACTGCTGAGTTCCCAGTTCCCAAAGTTGTGGAAATATCTTATGATAGTCAAAACATGGTTGTCATCCCTCTCACAATTCAAATGCCAAAACCATTTCCGGTCAAACAAAAGTTAAGAAGAACTCACCCAGATATGGCAGACAAGATCAAAGAAGAGGTTCAGAAGCAAATCAATGTCGGTTTCCTCGTCACATTAGAGTATCCTCGATGATTGGCCAACATAGTGCCTGTCCCCAAGAAGGATGGAAAAGTCAGAATGTGTGTTGATTACAGAGATTTAAATAAAGCAAGTCTGGAGGATGATTTTCCATTGCCACATATTGATATGCTGGTGGATAGTACCCACATATTAAAGTCTGATCTCTTCCATGATATGATTCACAAAGAAATGGAAGTTTATGTGGACGGCATAATTGCCAAGTCTGCATCAGCCAAAAAGAAATCCAAGTTTGAGAAAATACAAACTTCGTTTGAATCCAAGCAAGTGCACATTTGGTGTCCGCTCTGGAAAGCTCCTAGGTTTCATCGTCAGCCAAAGAGGTATTGAAGTTGATCCCGGCAAAGTCAAAGCTATTCAAGAAATGCCTCCACCAAGAACAGAAAAACAAGTCAGAGGATTTCTTGGACAATTGAACTACATCTCCAGATTTATCTCCCATATGAGTGCAACTTATGGACCAATCTTCAAGCTTCTCTGTAAGGATCAAGAGTGTAAATAGACATAAGAATGTCAGAAAGCTTTTGATAATATCAAAGAATACCTGTTGGAGCCTCCAATCTTGAGCCCTCTGGTGGAAGGAAGACCGTTGATCATGTATTTGACCATACTTGGAGATTTTATGGGATGTGTCCTGGGTCAGCAAGACGAGTCTGGTCGAAAAGAGTATGCCATTTATTACTTGAGCAAAAAGTATATCGACTATGAAACAAGATACTCACTGCTCGAGAAAACTTATTGCACTCATGTATGGGCTGCTCGCCGACTAAGGCAGTACATGTTGACTCATACGACATATCTCATATCCAAAATGGTAGAATTGCGCGCTGGCATATGTTATTATCAGAGTACGACATCCAAATATCGTGCCCAAAAAGCCATCAAAGGAAGTGTTTTAGCCGATCATTTGGCTTATCAACCCATTGACAATGATCAATCCTTGCAAGATGACTTACTAGATGAAGAGATCATGTACTTGAAATCTAAAGATTATGAATAGCCTTTACCTGAAGAAGGACCTAATGCTGAATCCCGATGGGGTTTAATATCTGATGGAGCTGTTAATGCTTATGGTCGAGGAATTGGGGCAATCATTATCATGCCACAAGGTTCTCACGTACCATTTACTGCAAGACTGATGTTTGACTGCACCAACAATATGGCAGAATACGAAGCTTGTATCATGGGACTAGAAGAAGCCATTGATCTTAGAATCAAGATTCTGGATGTGTGTGGAGATTCTTCTCTAGTTATTAATCAGATCAAAGGAGAATGGGAAACCCGTCACCCTGGCTTAATTCCTTACAGAGATTATGCCCGAAGACTGCTGACCTTCTTTAACAAAGTTGAGTTCCATGATATACCTGGTAAGGAAAATCAAATGGCAGACGCATTAGCTACTCTGGCTTCCATGTATCAAGTGAAATTTCCAAATGAAGCTCCTCAAATTAAAATCATGCGCCTGGATAGGCCGGATCATGTGTTCGGTGTTGAAGTTATCATAGATGACAAGCGATGGTTTCACGACATCAAAATCTTCTTACAAGAACACGAATACCCACCTGGGATATCAAGCAAAGACAGAAGAACTTTGAGAAGATTGTCTAGTAATTTCTTCTTGACCGGAAATGTGCTCTATAAGAGAAACTTTGATATGGTGTTGCTCAGATGCGTGGATAGACACGAAGAAAACCTATTAATGCAAGAAATTCATGAAACATCTTTTGGTACTCATGCCAATGGACATACAATGGCAAGAAAGATATTAAGAGCATGTTACTATTGGATAACAATGGAATTTGACTGCTACAAGTATGTGAAGAAGTGCCTCAAATGCCAGATATATGCTGATAAGATCCATGTGCCTCCAACACTTCTCGATGTTATCTCCTCTTCATGGCCCTTCTCTATGTGGGGAATTGATATGATTGGAATGATTGAACCAAAGGCTTCAAATGGACATCGTTTCATCCTAGTCGCCATTGAATACTTCACCAAATGGGTTGAAGCTGCTTCTTACGCCAATGTTACTCGACAAGTGGGTGTAAGATTTATCAAGAACAATCTCATACGTCGCTATGGTGTACCCAAGAGAATCATTACTGATAATGGTTCCAACCTGAATAACAAGATGATGAAAGAGCTATGTGATGAATTCAAGATTGAGCATCACAATTCCTCTCCTTACCAGCTAAAGATGAATGGAGTGGTGGAAGCAGCTAACAAGAATATTAAGAAGATTGTCCAGAAAATGGTTGTGACTTACAAAGACTGGCATGAAATGCTCCCTTTTACTTTGCATGGGTATCGCACTACATTTCGCACTTCGACTAGGGCAACGCCCTTCTCCTTGGTATATGGCATGGAAGTTGTGCTCCCGATAGAGGTTGAAATTCCCTCCATGAGAATCCTAATGGAAGCCAAGTTTTCAGAAGCTGAATGGTGTCAAGCTAGATACGATCAGTTGAATCTTATTGAAGAGAAAAGAAAGGCCACTTTGTGTCACGGTCAGCTTTACCAAGAAAGAATGAAAAGAGCTTTTGACAAGAAAGTCATACCTCGAAGGTTCAAGGAAGGTGATCTCGTGCTTAAGAAGATATTACCTCTTCAACCAGATCCCAGGGGCAAATGGACTCCCAATTATGAAGGCCCATAAGTTGTTAAGAGAGCCTTCTTAGGCGGTGCTTTGACTCTTACGACCATGGATGGTGAAGAATTCCCACGTCTTTTGAATTTCAATATGGTCAAGAAATACTTCGCCTAAAAAGAAAAAGAAAAATCTCGCTAAGTTGAAAACCTGAAAAGGCGACTTAGGCAAAAAGAGAGCGTCTTAGTGGACTGAAACCTAAAAAGGCGGTTCAGGCAAAAATTAGAGACAAACAAAAAGAAAATAATTATCCCGATGGATTGAAAACCTACGAATGCAATCCATGCAAAAGTTAGGGAATATGGCAAGTAACCACATCCGGTATAACCTGACCATCCTGCAGATGCTTTTTTTTTGAAGACTTTCAGCCAACGTCAGCGTACGCCTGATATTCAAAAGTTGTTAGGGAGACTAGTTATCATTGTATTCCAATGTACCATTTCCATTTAAAGTTACCATTTTCAAACTTTTGTAATCCATGGAGTCATGTCTTTCTCAGACTACCATTCCATTAATAAAATTTGAGCCTTATCTCATTTCTTGGAATTCTTATATTTATTCTATCTTACAAAATTTTGCTTTAAAATTAAAAGGATTTGAAACAAAGTCAAAGTTGTTTTTCAAAATAAATAAAAAGATAGAATGTTTTCTTAAAACTCTTGAACACAGGGGTAAATGTTGACTTTGAATCCCCAAAAGAGTTGGTCCTCGAAACGAGAAACAAAGACACCAAATTTTCCCACACAGAGCAGCTAGGTCTTGACACAAGTTGTCTTCAGCCAAGAATGGGTTTTCTTCTCGAAATGTACGAAGAGGGTTGAAAAGGAGAGTGTTCTATTCTCCATCAATATTTGCATCCCCAATAGAAGACATTATTGACAATTGGTCGAGTATATACTCCGGTGTTGTCATCCCCAACGTGGCCATCTATATTACATGTTTGTTTTGTTAGTATACACATAACACTTATTCATACATTCATATTTATGCACATCATATGAATCTTGTTAATATGATAAAATTATTATTCCCCAAACAATGTCTTTACTCCTTCCATTTAAGCGTCAGCTTTAGGCAGAAAGACCCATATCCTTGTGTTTCCACAATGATTTTGTTCCTCATGGGAAGATCTTGTTTTACCTTATTCATCTATCTATAGATAGTATCTGTAGATAGGATGAATCCCCACCTTGAGCTTATTTCTCATTTGGTATTTTCTTGTTCGGTGTCTCTTTCCAACTAGGCCTTAGATTGAATTTTGTCTCCAACAGATATAATCATTTGGATCAGCAAATCCTGGACTCTAAGAGTGCATTTATTTTGCACAGCTGAAGACTTACTATCTTCAAGCCAGAACCTGTTTATGGTTCCCCAGAAAGTTGGATTTATATCCCCGACATTTGTTATTGTAATGGTGACAAATAATGGTCTCTTTATTTGAGCAGCTTGTATGTCCCCGACTTCCTTCTTGAAAGAAGATGACAGTCTCTACGGAGAAATCAAAGGAACTTATGAATGGTTGGTCTCTCCAACGTCGAGACAATTCATGTTGAAGTTATTATGAATGGTTGGTCTCTCCAGCGTCGAGACAGTTCATGTTGAAGTTATTATGAATGGTTGGTCTCTCTAGCGTCGAGACTGTTCATGTTGAAGTTATTATGAATGGTTGGTCTCTTCAGCGTCGAGACAGTTCATGTTGAACTTTCAAGGATTCAAATCATCATTATATGACTATTGAAGACATTTGACTAAGAGAAATCAAGAAAATTTATCAAGAATAAAAAAGTCAACAAAAGTCAAAATTAGGGTTTTAAGTGATTTTAACATCATTTTGGGAACTTCAAATTTTGCCTACAAACTAAAATATCTCCCAACATGAAAGTTGTAGATCTTAATCAAATAAACAACTTTGTCTCCACTCATGATTTCATCAAAAATGATTATTTTGAGTGATATGGAATTTTGAAGATTATGTTCAAAAAACTTAAGAGAAATTTTAAGTGTTTTCACTTAGATTTTTCTTAACTTTGTGGCCATTTTTCTCCATGATCCCAAAAGAGTTTGAGAAAAACTTTTAACAAGTGACTTGAAGTATGTAGCAAGGGATTTCCAAAGAGATCAATAGCATGAAAATCCATGGCTTGAGCTAGGAGATATGATTTTGTGCAGAAGGCTCCATGAACACTTGAAAAATGAAGATGAACATGAAGAACAAGTTTGAATTTGGTTCAAAATCTGAAAGAATCTTCAAAGTACAACCCCTCTAACTTGTTTAATAGGCCATAATCAGAAGATTGCACAATCTTTTAAGCTATGAACCAAGTGATTTAAGCTTTGTCCAAGTTAGAATTCCATTTCAAGACTAAAGGCACCACTTCCATTTTAGAAAAGCATTGCTTTTGCAAAGTCCACTCTCCTTGAGTCTCCCCCATGTTTCCTTTGCACCAAAAGCAAGTTAAAATCAACAAGAAAATTCTCTAAGAACAGATCAAAGCCTCCCAAGCATGCTTAAAGCTATGTACCTTGCTATGGAAACCTAAAATTCACATAACTTCACAAATAAGCAACCAAGTACATCCTTCACATGGGAGCTCAATTCTTTGAGATTTTTCCCTCCACAAACTCTAAATTGTGCCTATAAATAGAGGGTATCACTCCCTTTATCAAACACACCAGAATTCTCCAAGTCACCTATCCCTTGAAATTCTCCATTTTTCTATCTTTGCATTTTTCAAGCCATTTTGAGTTAGAGAGTTTCTGAGTATCAAGTAAGCTTCTAAGTAGAGTCTATACACTTCATTGAAGTTGTAGAAACCCTCACTTTAGACCTGTAACCACAAAAGCATCACCCTCCATTTTCACATTTACCTTAAGCTCATAGATTCGAGTTGAGCATTACGGTCCATTTTAATCCAAACCAACCATTCAAATACATCATATATTAGTTATAGAAGCTATCCAGATCATTAGATAGCATTTGTAACTCCCCCACCATCATTTACCATTGTCACTTGCTTCACTTGCAAGAGGTATCGGGTTTGAAGTTGCAGTCACTCTCAGTCCATTCTAAGCACTCCATTAGCTTTTGGGAGGTCAAGGAAAGATATCCAGATCATCAAATCATTTTTGAAGCTCCTCTAAAGTAGATTTCAATTTCCAGTTTTGCAAGGTACGATTTCAAACTCAAACTCCTAGATAGAGGTACCATTTGCGTTAAAACTTGATACCATTATGTTCAGAATTACATAAGGATTAAAAGCCCTCTGGTTTCACAAATTTATTTGCAATTTACATCATTTAATTTGAATTCTAAGCAGCTAGGGTTCATCACGATTTCTGGAAAATTATAGAGTTATAGGCCATGAAAATTTACAAGTGATACATGTCTGGATTCATGGCTGAATATTGAGCATTTTTGCAGTTTACACTTTTGAAATTCATTTGAGTTATGATGAAATTACAGATTTGAAACCATTTTTGTTGTTATGAGTTCAACGAAGAAGATGAAAAATTTACCCCCTTTCAAATTTTCAAACTTTGAGTTTATCTTATTTTAATTGGCGCGCGTTTTGTGAACGACTAAATTGTTTGTTCAGTTGGTAAGGCTTGTGTGTTTGTGTGTGTGCCCAGGGTCTGGGGTTCGAATCTCCCTCGCCCCAGACTTTTTTACTTCTTTTATTTTTTTCAATATTTTCCACTTAAGTTTGATATGTATTGAACTGCTTGCACTATCCTTTCACCATACGCGCGTTGGTCAGTTGGTGTGAGTTTTGTGCATTGAGTAAAAGGGCCCGGGTTCAAACCCCATCAAGGCCTAAACATTTCTTATTTAAACACTAGTTTATTTCATTTTTAATTAATCTTTGAAAAATGTTTTAAAATAGTAAAATTAATCTTTTTTACTCCAATTTTTTATGTAGTTTATTTATGTCATATATTTTCATGTTTTAAATTTAAAATCCAAAAAAATATTTATTTTACTTCATTTAAAAATTAAAACAAAAACATATCTTTTTATGTACGAAAAACCAACCAAAAATTATTTCTTTTGAATATTTCTTCAATGTTGACTTTGTATCTTTTTGTGAATATTTGTTTAGGATTAGGATATTATGTCTTTGACTATACCATGTACCCTTAGGCCAATTCTCTTTTAAGAATTTGGTATTTAATCATTAAAATTAATTAGGTTTAGGTGTTAATTTCAAAACTCTAATTTTAAACCCTAATTTCAAAAACCTTAGGTTTAAAATTCTAATCCAAAAAGAAACATTTTGATCTTTGCTTATTCATGAACTTGTTAACTTTGTACATATACTTGTTGATTTCAATCCTTGTGTTTTGTACTTATTTGTCTATCTTAACCATTATCCTTTGTATACACTTGTTGATTTCATCATGGAGTTTTATACTTGTCATCCATTGTATTATCATTTGTATATACTTTGTTTATCTAACCCACATGCATGAGTTTCATATTCATCATCCATCATTCATTCATATATGAATCCATTCAAAAGGTATAAACATCATTGCTTATTATCATTGATGATTGTTATACTTTCTTGTTTGTCCTTTTGTGACACATATCATCACATACACACACACACACACACTTGAGGTATCCATTGACTGATTGCTTAAGTTATTTGTCGAAAATCCAAAGAAATGAGAATGGTATTGACTAAGATTGTCAAGGTACTCAAACTCTTTCCCAAATATTTTTTATTTAGTGTTAAAGTATTGTTAAAGCTTTTCACTTATTTTATGGTTTTGTATTGTTAAAGCTTAACCAAACCCTTGTGTTTTTAAAACCTTGGTACTAAGAGGAGAATTATTCCCGGTGAAACTACTCTTAGTCCATTGACCTTGTATTTCTAAAGCTTGGTATATTTTATTTGGTTTTGTATTGTTAAAGCTCAACCACCCTTTTTATTTTAAAACCTTAGTACTAAGAGAAGAATTATTCCCGGTGAAACTACTCTTAGTCCATTGACCCCGTATTGTTAAAGCTTGGTCCCGTTTTATTAAAAACTTGTTAAGTATTGTTAAAGTTTAACCTCTTTAAAAAAATCTGTTGAGTATTGTTAAAGCTCACACCCAAAAAGATTTTGGTCACTTTGGCCATTTTATTTTCCTTTTAAGAGGAACTACAAAAGTTCTGACTTCCCTATTGTTAAAGGGGTATGTAGGCCTAAGATGCGATGTCTTATTGAGCTCACTTTCAAAAACTTTGTTTCCCATCCCTACACTCTTTTTAAACAAGTTCACATATGCTTTTCAAATAGATGTACACAAAAATAATAACATTTTCAAAGAGGTTCTCATGGAGTACCATGGATATGAGGGGTGCTTAAAACCTTTCCCTTGTATAACAAACTCTCTTATCCAAATCTCTGATAAGTTTATTAGTTTTGATTTTAAAAACTTCTGTGGGTTTTATTCGCTCTTTTTCCCATTCCTTTTGGAAACAATAAAGCGTTGTGGCAAATCTGTTTAAAATAAATGAGCTAAGGCTATGTTTGGGAGTTTGGAGGGGAAGGGAGGGGAGGACTTTGAAAAATAGGAAGAATTGGGTGAAAATGATAAAAAGATTTTGGGTAGGAGGGTTTTGGAGGGTTTGAGTTTATTCATAACACCAAAAACCCCTTAAAATGGGGGAACTCAAAAATTGTATTGAAGGAGGATTTTGAAGGGCTTATATAAATTTTCCAAATATCTTTTAGGTTGTTATAGTATTCTGAAAATTAAAAATTTAGTAATGATAATGACTCTTTTATCATTCTAAACAAAATCATTTTTTTAAAAAATGTCAAATATTTTTTTTAAAATTTCATTTTTGGAAGCCTTCCCCTCCCCTCCAAACTCCCAAACATAGCCTAAGTCTTTTCCATGGATTTAGTCTCACCAATTTCACTGCTACACCAAAACAACAAAAGGAAACAACGAAACAACAAAATTACTTTCCCATTCAACAAAAAAATTACAAAAATGAAGAAATTACAATGAATCAGAGTGAAGAACATAACAAATTGGTGGTAGAGTAGAGTTACACCTTGATCATCTCTTGATGAATCCAAAGGTGAGCATGGAAATGAAAATACGCCATGTCAGTAATCGGTACGCTGGGAGATCGATTAGTATGCTGTTGTGGTTGTTGAGGTAGTTTGGGATCGGAAACACGTGAACGACGAGTGCCGTGACGGGGTTTGTCTCTGGTTGATGGTGTTGGTGTTGGTAGTAGATTGACTAAACTTTAAGGTGCATCGACTTAATTTGGTTCACCTTTACCTTGGAGTCCCATGCATGCCATTGATAATGATGGTAGTGTTAGAGTAACCTATCATTACTGGTATTTTTGTTACCCTTAAATAGTTGTTTGAACCTATATTATTAACTATTGATCATTAGATTCTAAACCAAATAACTGTTATGCAAGATTAAGAAACATCATAAATCATCCTTGTCAATTAATATTTGATGCTCCAAAAATTGCAAAAATATTAATATTTTAATTATTGAATTTGTATTATTACAGTTTGAGGCAAGCTTTGGCTAGTCTTGAACAGACACTTACAACTTTGTCCTACAGCTTGACCTAATCTTAAAGGTTCCCCTTTAAAAAGTAGTAGTAATGGTAGGAAGTGAGTTATCCTTATAGCTGGATGCTATTAATTAATTAATGAGAGGCAATTGAACATCCATTAATATAAAATTCTTTTTATAACAAGACAAGTACCATGGAGCAGTACATAAATTTAGCTATATGAGACAGTTTTGTGTGTACCTTAATTAATTCTACTGGCGAAATGTGACCGGGTAGATATCAGTTCAATTAAAGCATAAAATATGAGCGAGTTAAATTTTCCACTACACAAATAAATTAGGTATGGCGTAGCTATGATGTGGACTCTACAATAAAAGCCAATGAAAAAACATATATATTTTTAGAGCTTTGCTATTTTGACACCAATTTGAGTACACCGTATATCATACACCGTATAAATTATCAAAGCAAATTCAGCTATGCTATGTTTACATAAAATTTTTACACCGTTTTATTACACCGTATATATGTCATTGGTTTTGTGATGCTCAAATTTCAAAATGAGCCAAAAAAACTATTATAAAAATAATGAATATGTATTTTTAGTATAAAATACAGTGTAAGTGTCATAATCAAGTGTACAAATATCTTTTCCCAAGCAAATTTTCTTTACACACAAACCAATGTAAAATAAATTATTAAAAAATGAAACTTGTATGTATTATGGAGTGTTTTACGGTGTAGGTGTTGAAAATAGGTGTACAAATAACTTTTCTCATATTTTTAACAATACTGAATACATAGATAGAAGACTTAGAATATATATATAGTTTTATATTCATAGATAGAAGACTGACAATATATATAGTTTTATATTTGAAGATGGATTTTTTATCTCATTACATATACCAATGAGTGGTATTTATAGTGCTAGAATTTCATTACTATTGAATATAATAATACATGCTACTATGCAAAGTTTGAAAATTTTAAGATAAAAGATATCCACTATTCACAATATATTTTAAAATAGTAATAATAATTATTTATTATATATATATATATATATATATATATATATATATATATATATATATATATATATATATATATATATATATATATATATATATATATATATAAAGATATTCCTACCCTAAAAGTTACATTTAGACTGTATAATTATACAGTTTGGATTTTTTATTATATTTTATAATTATTGTTCACTTTTATATCACATGCCTTCTTGTATTTTTTATGATGGATGTGTATGTTGTAGAAAAATTAATGTAAAAATAGCAATCCTCTATATAGACCTCTACATTCTTCGCTCTTAGTATAGGGTAGCTATGTGGGCTCTTTAATACACATTATCCAACTTATATATTACACCCTTCTCCAACTTGTGGTGTATCAATGATCAATTATATAATAAAATATCACATTTTAACCATATTGCCGTGTTTCTCCAATTTATATATTACATCTTCAGGTCATTATTATGAAAAAAAATAATTTTTGATCATTATTATAAGTAAAAATAAGTTATTACTAAATTATTTAATATTGTAATTTCTAATATATTTTTATATTTTATTTTCTAACGTTTCACTAAATTTAATAAATGAAATAATATAGTAAATTTATTCAATATTTTGTAATTAAATTTCTTAATAATCGTGAAAATCATTTTTTTTTATAAATTTGACCTAAATATTTGTTAATTTATATATTAAATTACCATCATTTGATTTGAAATTTGATTTGTGGTGTATCAATGGTCAATATTTTGAATTTTTAACCTTACTACCATCCTTCTCTAATTTATATACTAAAATATCATATTATATATATATATATATATATATATATATATATATATATATATATATATATATATATATATATATATATATGGGACGTATCAAATGAGAACTTTTGTTATTATGAGAACTGAGAACTTTTAATAACAACCATACGATTTAAAATCAATGTCTCATATTTCACTCAAATTTTAGGAGATAATAATTAATAGATAGACTTTAGTTTAAATACATATTACATATGATCATTGATTTTAAATTGTATGGTTGTTATTAAAAATTTTCAGTTATCATAATAATCAAAATTTTCATTTGATACGTCCACATATATATATATATCTATATATATATATATATATATATATATATATATATATATATATATATATATATATATATATATATATATATATATCATATGAGAATGCCCTTTTTATATGAGAATGTGAGAATGAATCTGAATCATTGGATTTATAAATAAACGGTAAAGATTATGGGTGAATCTTTTTTTTCTCTCTCCTACATCATTTATTTTAAAATTCAATGGTTCAGATTCATTCTCACATTCTCATATAAATATTTTTTTTTTGATAAGCAAGATTAATTAATTAGAGGAGAGAGTACTAGGGGTACTCAAAACCCATTACAACAATTAAGTTACACAGATTTTAAAGCCTCCAAAGGAGCTTGATACCAAGAATAAAAAGGGATACACCGACACTTTGACAAACCAACCGAAAGCCATATCCAAGAAACCATCTTAATGCTCATGATAACATCATCTAGAACTAAAAGAGAATTGTTGAAGATGATAATGTTTCTAGAATTCCAAATGACCCAAACAGTTGAAAGCCAAATCAGACATAAATTCTTCCTCTTCATACTACCCATCATATCCTGCAAAAATTGTGCTAGATGGAAATGAGCTACCACTGAGTCATCTAACTTAGTGTCTAGCCATAGTCCAATGCTATTCCACACTTTCTTAGCAAAAGAACACGTAAAACATAAATGAACCAGATCCTCGTTTTCTCTAACGCACATCACACACTTTTTGTCCTCCTCCCTATATAGAACGCTCCTCCTCACGAGTTGATCTTTAGATGGAAGTCTGTTTAAGAAAAACCTCCATCCGAACACTTTTATTTTAGACGGAACAGCAGCATCCCACACCCAATTAATGGCTGCTAGTTTGTTCTCATATATGTCATTGTCATATGATATGCCATATATATATATATATATATATATATATATATATATATATATATATATATATATATATATATATATACACTATTTAATGTTGATAAGTGTGTTATTCTTATCTTAAGTGTAGCTGGATGCAATTAATGAGAGCAATTGAACATCCTACTCTATAGTTATTATATCACCGCACCCACCCTTCAATTTGCCCTATTATTAGTATATATACGTAATGCTACTGCCATATTCAACATTAAGCTTAAACCAAAACCTACACAAGAAAATGGTAACCATTACAGCTTCTTACACTGTGATTCCAAACGAACCAACTCCACATGGTCGTTTATGGCTCTCTGATATTGATCAAGTCGTACGTCTCCGCCACACACCAACTATTTACATTTACAAACCAAAACAATGCCAAGAAAATGCCATAGAAACCTTGAAAAACTCTCTCACCAAAATTCTAGTTCACTACTATCCTATGGCTGGTAGATTGTGTTACACAAAAGGTGCTAGACTAGAATTGAATCTCAATGCAAAAGGTGCTATTTTGCATGAAGCTGAAACCGATAAAACAATTCATGATTACGGTGATTTTTCACCTTCTGACTCCACCAAAGAGCTTGTTCCAATAATCGATTATGATCAACCCATTGAAGATATTCCATTATTTGTTGTGCAGCTCACAAGGTTCCAAAACAATGAAGGCTTTGCGATTGGTGTTGCTTTTTTCCATCCCTTATCAGATGGACTTGGAGCCATTAGATTCATCAACTCATGGGCCAAAATAGCTAGAGGAGAAACACTTGAGGAACATGAGTTACCATTTATGGATAGAACATTACTCAAATTTTCACACACTCCATTAGCACCATGTTTTGAACACATGGAGTTAAAGCCACTACCACTCATTCTAGGAAGAAAAGACACAAGTGAAGAAAGGAAGAAGAAAACTTCAGCAACATTGTTGAGACTCTCACCAGAACAAGTTGATAAGCTGAAGAAAAAAGCTAATGAAAATGATATTCAAGCAATGAAGAAAAAAGGGTCTAGGGCTTTTAGTAGATATGAGGCAGTTGGCGCACATTTATGGAGATGTGCATCTAAGGCACGAGAGCTTGAAGAAAATCAAGAAAGTGTTGTTAGATTCAATGCTGATGTTAGAACAAGGATGATTCCAAATCTTCCTAAAAACTATTTTGGGAATGCTTTGACACAAACAGCTGCAAAAGGGTATGTTGGAGAAATCACATCAAAGCCATTGGGTTATGTTTCACAAATGATAAGGGAAGCTACTGAGTTTGTTAGTGATGAATTTATAAGGTCACAAATTGATGTTATTAGGGCATTTGAACATTTGGATGATGCAAGGGCTTTGTTTTTAGGTGCTGAAGGTGAGAATATTCCATATTTTGGAAACCCTAATTTTCATTTAACTAGTTGGATGAGTATGCCTGTTTATGAAGCTGATTTTGGATGGGGAAAGCCAGTTTATTTTGGAATAGCTTATGTGTCTCCACATGATAGGGCAGTGATTCTTCTTAGTCCTGATGGAGATGGGTCTATTCTTGTGTGTTTGCATTTTCAGAATGCACATTTGGAGCTTTTTAAGAAGTATTTCTATGGTGATATTTGAAATTGCTACTTTTCATTTAGAGTGTGTTGTTTGCATTAATATTCTGCTTTTTAGTATTATGTTGGAAACTAGAGATTGAAGTGAAGATGTTTTATTTTACTTTTAGTACTGTTTCACTAGCTATTTGGATAGTGATTTGCATGAAATTTTCAATTTATGATTAGTTATTTTTATGTTAAATGCTTTCAGTTGCTTTTAGGTTTAAACAATTGGTTACTTTTGTTGATTTTATTTTGAGTCTTTTAAATCACTGAATTGCTATGTGGAGTTAATTCATTGACTTGTACGTAAATTTCTAGAAAAGTCTAAATAATCATTAATTTTCATATTCCATCTTGATCTTCTACGTTAAAATTAAAAAAATTTAAATAAATAAAAATTACTTCATTTTCCTCATCTTCTGTATCACTCTAATTTCATAGTCAAAACATTTCATATTTCGTCTGAATTTTCAGAGGCCCGTATAGGTCTTCGTGAACCATATATACTAGAAGTATACGTCCAATCTGCAACAAAACATTGAAGTTTTTTGCTTAACATCATCTTTCTAAAATAAATACATGACAATTAAAGAGATAGGGTAGTGGTTAACTTTGAATGGCCAAATGTTTGAATTGCAAGAAAAGTTCATAACTTTCATATTTATAGAAAAAAAAATTCAAACTTTCAAGAAACAAGTATAATTCTTTAATTCCGAGAGATAAAAAAATCCACAATTTTTTTCTTTGTTAAGAAATATTTGAGCCCTTTAAAAGTTCTAGGAAGTAAACTGTCAGGGTGTTTCAAGGATTAAGATTATAATCCTGCGAAAATTATTTTCGAAAACATTATTACTGGAAATTTTATTCCCGTCTATGTGATTGGGTGAGTAATCTAATTTCCTAAGAATATTTATAAAATATATGTAATTTATATTTTAAAATAAAAAATAAATGAATTAAAATAGTTGAAAGTGGGAAGTTATAGGTGGTTAATTATTATTCTCATGGAAATATAAGATTCTCTCCCAATAACATGGAAATAAAAAGAGACAAAACTATGTGTAAAATAAGTTCTTGGGAATAAAAAAATTTTAGGTATAATTTTTTAAAACAATAAACAAACATTGGAATCATAAATATTTCAACCTATATTTCTGGGAATAAATTTGCTATCCCTGAAACAAACACTCCTCATTGTTGAAGAAAGATAGAATTCTATGTCATTTCAGAATTGTACCTACGCCCATTTTGCTAAATTCTAATAGAGAGATAAATGTCCCATCACACAAGGTGGATTGTCGGATCTTGGGATCCGTGATCTGTGAACACCTATATGTGAGATAGGTATCCGCAAAAGATAGGTGTCTGCAAAAAAGGATTCTAAAGATTTAAACCCTAGAACCCTACTGAAAACTCTAATGAAGGTCTCATATTTAGGTAGACATTAGTTTAACCATAAAACCTTTCATTTATGTTGGTCCCTTACGTGAGTGTCGAAGTGTTTCCACATATCCCCGATCAATGGCCCGGAAAAGAGGGACACCAAGACCTTCAATAAAGTTTTTTATCAACTTATAGTTCACTCCCTTCATGTGAACCATAAAAGGTCCATACTAGATCATTTGATGTTATATATGGGATGTTTTTTTTTACTATTTTCACTCATTTCACTTTGATGGAGAATTATGACACTGTGTCGGTTGAAGAATTACAATATGGTAGAAACAAAATTCGATATGCCCATAATCGCCCGAAGGGAACGCATGATCGAAGTATGGGGATACGAGAGATGAACGACCATGTATGAGTTGTCAGGGAAAAAGAAGACAATGTTGAATAATGTCTTCGCGAAACCCCACCTCTCTAACATAATATTCAATTGATGGGACAACTTCCACATAGTAATCAGCGTGGTAGAGAAACTTTGCACATCCGAGGAGAGTTTATCTATAAACACAACAAGAGACAATGTCAATCAATCGTCTTTTTTTAGAGTCATCATCGTCTACAAGAGGTATTTTGCTAATCCAATTGGGGAAAGTAGTAAGAAGGTAGTAGCATGAAAGGCTAACTAGAACCAAAGTCTGGGAGGGATATTACTCCTTTGTCTTTTTTTTTTTATGAAAAATTATTCAATTGTGTATTTAACCACCACGTCCCATTATTGGCTAGGTTCGCGATGGTTAGCTTAGTTGTTATTCTTGTGTTCGTGGACAAAGGAAGTTCTTGTGACATCTTGTGTATGTATTTGTACATTGCTTTGGGATTTGAGAAAACTTTGCGAACTTACCACGCTAGTAACCTCTAGGGTTTGAATGGTTCAAACATCAAACCTTTGGGATATGTGGAGTTTCTAAAAGTGTTTTAGACAAGCAAACCTTTATGGGGAGACCGATGTTGGTGGAGTTGTGCGTCTTATTATCAAGTATCCACCTTAAGTTTAAGTTTCACACTTGTGATGGTAAGGTAATTGTGTTCGAAACAAACTTATAAACATTTTACACTTTTTTTTTAGTCTCGTTGGAAAAATATCAATCAGCCAAGTGATACGAGAAAGATACCTTCATCAACTTTAGCGTCAAATTTACCAAGGTTATCCTTTCCATTGTTAAGGACAAAGCATTTGCAACCAAAAAAATGGAGGTTAAAAAATTTTGGTTTCCTTCCTTTATATATTTCATAGGGCATAAGTTTTATAATAACAAGTCTTTATTCATTACATAGCGTGCAATGCTTAATGCATCGACCAATAAATATTTAAGATTTTTAGTTTCGTTCAATTAATTCCTTTTACACTAGTTTATTTAAGTGTTCCATATGAATATGTGTTACTCTCCTATGTCATGACCATAATTCACCCTTTTTACTAGACGTCTTGTGAAGATGATGTTCTTCATCTATCTTAGCTTAGTTTTGATGAAGACAAAAGCTTATCAACGAAAAAAGATCAAAGAAGAAAAAGATTGAAATCAGGTATCAAGATGGCATAAGCTTTGGAAATCTAAAGATTGAATCAGGAAGATTAAGGTACAATGGCAATTCATATGTATATAAGCTTTAGGTGCTCAAAATCTTTTCATCTAAACCATTCTATATTTCCTAATCATTCATGCATGATTGGCATTCAAAGCGCAACTTTTAAAAGGCAAAAATTTAAGTTTTTATGGGAGTAAATCAATTGAGTCTTAGAATCAATCGATTTATGTGCTCTCTGATTGAAAAGCTTATTTTTTATATTACGACGTTTTTAAACCGCCGTGATCTTACTACTTTTTTGAAAAAACAAATTGGTTTGTAAACTGTGACAATTTGAAATAGTCGTAATTGATCTATTTTTTGAAACAACACACAGGTTCGTAATTGGGACAGTTTGAAACCGCCGCTATTTTACGATTTTTTTCAAAACAACATACTATTTTGAAAAATATGAATCATTGTGATTTCAAAACATTGCCAATGATCATGAAACTTTTCCAAAACATTGCATCAAATCTAAGAGGCATAATGAGATGTATTTAAGTGAATATACATCAGTTTTTCAGTTACCTCTTCCATACATCATTTTTCATATAATTCAAACAAGTGTTTTTAAGTGTTCATATATCCATTACAATAAAGCTTTGTGCATAACATTCATATGATTGAAAAATAGATTCATTAAATTATTTTGAGCACTTAAGTATATATATATGTTTGGATTGTGATTAAGAGAAAGAGAAGATCAAACTGAAGAAATCTTTTGATTGGACATAACTTGCGAACCAGACTTTTGAGCACTTAAGTATATTTATGATTGGACTGAGCTTTTGAGAACTTAAGTATACATATGTTTGGATTTTAAACCAGACTTATCTCAAACCAAAGAAAGCTTTCGATTGGACTAAGCTTACGAACCAAACCAATTTTTTTACCAAAATAACCATAAACCAAGTTGAGATTTAAAACCGGGTTGATCTCGAACCAATATAAGCTTACGAACCTAAACAACAAAATCTTAATTTCCAAAATTAAATTTTTAATTGGGTGTAGCTTTTAACCAAAAAAATATTTTACGGATAAATTATTCAACCAAGAGAAAATACTCCTTGGTGGATTTACAACAACACCTTTTCCAAAATACAAAAGATTTATCGCCAGACAAAAAGACTTTCTCAAAGCGCTTCAACTAAATTCAAGTGAAAGAAAGTAAATGATATTTTAGAGAGAGGGAGAGAGAGAGAGAGAGAGGGATAGTGAGAGAGAGAGAGAGGGCTCACGTTTATGGATGTGAAAATATGAAGGGAAGAGTCGTTTTTTATAGGTTAGAGGATGGAACAAAAAGGGAAATTGCTTGGACCCAAATGAAATTGTCAATCGATTAGGACCTTGCTCCAATCGACTAGAAGGCCTCAAAATACACGTGTAGGATGTTTAAAAGGAAGCAAAGGATATAGAACCATTATCGTTCATTAAGACATTCTCCCAAACATTTAAGGACAGTTTTTGCAACCCAATCGATTAGGTATGAATGCTAATCGATTGAATATTGCAAATTTTGTCCAAAATCATTCAGACATTTTTAGGAACAATTCTTTTAGAAAAATAAGCTTTAAAGTTTGTTTTAGTGTGTCTGTGAGATTTAGCCATATAACTTTAAGAAAAAATCCTTTTGCTTCTACAATATATTTTTTACTCAGACGTGACATGACGAGCTTTTATACTTTCTCTGTTTCACACTTCGAAACATCAAGTTTTTGCAGAAAAATATGCAAAAAAATGTCAAATCCGCTTTAAATGTTAATAAAAAATTTTTAAAAATCAAATCCGCATGAAATATAAATAAAATTTAAAAAATCAAGGAGCGTTGATTCAATTAGAATTTTCTGTTTAATTTAGGAGCAAGCGCAATTGCTTTCAATGGCTTTTTTTTACATGTTGGATAGTTTGATATATAAAAGAGAAATTTAATTATTTTGAGATTTAAGTTGGAGAATATGAATATTGGAGTAAATAATTTGTCATGAAGCTAGCCATATGGAGAGAGATAAGAACAAGAGTGAGTTTGTGAGATGGACCTTAGTGAGTTCAAGAAGAAGGAGAGTGCTCAGTCGGGATCAAGACAAGACTGTGAATCACAAAGTAACTATTGCAGAACCAGACGGAACGAAAACCTGCTATATCAATAACCTGCCTAACGATGTCATAGAGAGAAATCGAAAGAATGTATGAATGTTGGGGAAAGTGGTGGATATTTACATAGAAAGAAAAATAAACAAGTTAGGAAAGATCTTTGGATTTGTCAGATACGTGAATATTAAAGACGAAAAATGCCTAGAGGGTCAACTCAAAGAAGTATGGTTCGGTTCGTACAAGGCATGGATGAATATCTCAAAGTTCTAGAGACAAAATAAAAGACGTCATCACCGGATCAATAACGAAACTGACAAAGATCGAAGTAAGAAAGAAGGGGTCGGGCAGGGACTTTTCAAAGAATAGGAATGCAGGATTCGGGTATAATCTTAGAAAGGAAGGAAATTCCTATGCATATGCAATTCGGATCAAGGATTTAACCCAGAAAAGTTTGGAGAAACTTTTGGGCGGACACGAGCCACAAAGGGATCGGCACCATGGAAGCGAGTTCAAGGAGAATTCAGGAATGACAATTTCAATTAAAGAAGAAGAGATGGCATGGGTTAAGGCAGGCTTTATTGGAGTCGTCAGGAATATAGAAGAACAAAATTTGCTGCAACAGAAGTTGGAGAACGAAGGAATCGCGACAATATAGGTTATTCCAATGGGAGGATAAAGAGTGTTCCTAAAAGTGTAAGAGAATGAAGGCTTCAGAAACCTTATCAACGACTTCATTGACTTATTCAAACAGGAGTTTTGTGTCAACGGGGTATGGGAATCAAGAGATGTTGGAGGAGCGAGATACGTTTGGGTCCGAGTTCTAGGAATACCTTTGCATGCTTGGTGACCAAAGTGACCAAAGTTCAAATAAACAATGAAACTTTACCCATAAGGATCACATAAGAGATGCGTGGACGCAACCATGAAGATTTCTCGATGTTTTACGAAAGGTCTTCATCTGGATCGGAAGAAGATGATCTAAATTTAGTAAATTCGCAAGATACTTGCTTACCTCTATTAATGGCGTCTTTGGAAGATGAAGAGACAACGAGGAAATAGAAAGCAATTATGAGAAATTAATTGAGGAGGCGGCTGGAATAATTACCAAGGTAGTGTACCTAGAAAAGGAAAAACCAAAAAACACACACTGAAGAGAATAGAAAGACCTCGTTTAATGAAGAAGGAAAAAAATCGTTGGATTTTAGGTAGAAAATAAATGACACATGTTGTAACTGCAGGAAAAAATAAGAAGGTGGCAGAACTTTTAAAGGAAATAATCATTGGAAGGGAAATTTTCCAAAACGAGGTGACCTTTAGCAATAATTCAGGCAGAAGGAATATACCACATGAATATTCTTTTAAAGGAGAGCATTATGGGCCTTCATTCAGTACAGGCCCGGTGGGTGAATTAAAATGAGGCGTTGACAACACAGTGGTACCAAGTAATGTGGAGGGTTCACACAGTAACAATATAACAAGGGATATGCAAAATAAAAATAATACAGATCAAGTCAGCCCAATCCAAGTCCAATCAGAAGATAATGGTAACCAGACCCATTTAGAAAGAAAAAAAAGGTATTGCTTCATGTTATACCCCAAAATTTGCCCGCATCTTTTTCAAAAAGAAGGCAACGGACTTCTGTCTAAAAATTGGGAGTTTCATATAATCTTGGATTTTATTTCATAAATATCCTGATTTTATAAATACTCGGTTTTTAGAATATTTCTTATACGGTATTTTGGTTCGCTGTTGAATTTATTCTTACACAAACGCCAAGTACTGTTTATCACTTCACACACGCTATTTATTTGAGATTTATTTGCAGATAAATAGTACTGACGCAATTGGTACAAAATTAAATTTTGCAGGCGCAGAGTCCGGGGATTCAGACTGTACTGTTAACAAGTAAATTAATATTAGTTTTTGTTTCCCACTAATTTTTGTACTATATTATTATTTTCAAAATCTCTTCTATTATTTTCAAAATCTCTTCCTTTCTTTTCAAATCTCTTTCTTTCAAATCAAACCCTAACTTTATTCCATACATCTCTCTTTTCAAACCCTACCATACACTTTCTTTCAAATCCTACTACCACTCAAATTTTCCTTTTTTGTACGGTATCACTTCATTCCCCAACGTCTCTATCCTTCTTTTCACTCTATAAATACCCCTCATTTTTTCCATAAATTCTCACATCAAATTTCACTCATTTCTCAAACTTCTACCTCATAATTATTTTCTCTTCTTCCCCGGCAAAAATGGCAAAGTGGATGGATACGTTTTTTCTTATGGTCATCACTGTTGTGGTGGTGATCATGTCCTTTTTCTGTCTGCATAGTCCTGAAAAATGCGGACCTGGGTTGCTTACACTCCCGTTCATCTATATGTTGTTGTTTATAGCATGGGTTTTAATCGTCATTTTTAAAGTTTGTCGTATCTTCCGCTTTCAAATAATGTACCGTTTATTTTATTTGTCGTACTGTTCATTATATTATGTAATATTTGTACTGTCAGTATTAAATGTCGTACTATCTGTCGTACTGTCGTTTAATTATCAAGATAATATTATGTGTGTTTTCTGCTAGTTAAATATTTATTTTTCTATGCATTAAATATTTTTCAAGGTTATTATCGGTAATTTCGTTCGCGTACAGTATATTTTATTTATTTATTATGTTTGTGTTTTTCTAACAACTCATGTAAATAAATTTTCACCATTAACACAACAAAAAAAACAAAAAGAAAAAAATTAACTTTAACTGTTGAATTTTCACTTTAACTGTTACGTTAATGCCCGGACAGCCAGTTAACAGTCAAACCCGCTGACAGCACGATTCTCCGTGTTTTGTATCACCATTCAAATCAATCTTTTGCATTTCAAAATTCCAAGATTTTTGTTCTAGAAGTCTTCTGATAATCACATGATCAGCAGAGACTCAACACTGCACAAAAATCAGGTACGCTTAACTGTCTCCTACACAAACAGTCCCTAACTAGGGTTTTTGTTTTTTTCAGGAGAACAAGTTTTTTGAGACCTCAAATGGATTTCATGGACCTCCATATGTCTCAAAGTACCACCAAACAAATTTTCAAACTTCAATTCGCTCAGACGCACAGTCAGCAGCTCAAACAGTCAATAGACGACTAGTTTGACCGAAAAGTCAACAAACAGTCAAAAATGAAAGTTTTTGTCAACATCCATATTTTGTCAAAAGATTCATCATTTGATCAATGGTTGATCATAATTCATCAAGAAAAGATCAGAAATCAACAAAACCCTAAGTTTCAAAATTAGGTTTTTCTCCTAAAAAGTCAACTAAACTTTGACCGGCCATACCTCTCTCCTCGTTTATTCAAAAAATTCCAACCAAAGCTTGTTTTGAAGTAAATTCAATTATCTTTCAAATGCAATCGATCCCATGGTCATTAGATTCACCATTTGGAAAATATGAGCTCAGACATTACAGGTCATTTTCAAAGTCAACAAAAAGTGGTTTTTTGTCAAAGGCCATAACATCAAGATAACTTCTCCAAATGCAAAAAAGTTTCCAAAGTGGCTTGTAGAGGACATCTTGAGGTTTCTAAAAAGTACAAGAACTCCTTCATATGATCAAAATTGAGGGAGATATGTCTTGTTGAAGTTGCCTATTTTTTGGGAAAATGCATGAAACCAACATTGATCAAAAATGTTTTTTTTCCAAAAGAGGCCAAGTATTCATGATCCAAACATGTTTCTAATGATACTAAAGGGCTCCCACGACCAACTTGAGGCCCATGGAATTTTTATTTCTTTTTTAATTTAATTTTATTCCATTTAAAGTTAAATTAAAAGAGAAATGGTGCAAGATAATGATTCAAGGCTTTTGTCTTTAGCATGAGCCATCAAAGTTGATCCAAACTCTGCAGCATAGAAGTACATGGCAGGCCTAGAGCAAGAGGGATGAAGAAAATCAAGCCATGGCCAAAGAATTCAAACTTTTTAATATTAAAAAAACCAAAAGTTCAAAAGCAATCAAAGCTTCTTAGCTTAAGTTTGCAGCACCAATCTTGCTTATATATTACTTAGGATACTTCAGTAAGAAGGGAGACACAAGAGCATAGCCTAGAAAATACCTTCAAAAACCCAAAAATATCAAAAACCTTGTAATTTTCGTTTTGTAATTTCTAGCTTACATCAATAAAAAACAATCATTCAAATCATCTTCTGGGATCATATAGAGTAAGATTGAGACCTTCACTAAGCCCTACAATACCCTGAACGCATATATATGGTTCTTCATGTTCATACATATTTGATTTTCGTTTTCATATGTATACTCAGTTTTAATAAGAACTAACCGTTTTAATGTATTCATGAGGTAAAATATAGCAGGTCTAACGTGGAACATGTAGGGTTAGACGCCTGAAACAAGTTCCACCATTTTTAACCGAGTTGATGTTGAAAGCTTCGTATTTCATAAATCAGGAACTTTCAGGCCACGAAACCATCACCAATGGAATCGTAGCCCTCGAATTAGGGGGGTAGGGTTCCTTTTGTATGTTTATTGCTCGTATTTTTGCAGGTGGGAGGTTGAGGCTGCCGGAGAAGATGACCGGAGGTTTGACTCCGGCGTCGCTGACTTTCCTTGACCAGGTCAAGGCTGGCGTGGCAAAATAGAGCGTTCTGATTGGCTCTATTTAAAACTATGGCCCCACGTGAGATATTTTAAACTAATAGATCCAGTGCTCTCAATCTCATACACCTATGATGCGCCCTATCATTTGAAACCATCAGATTTCATTAATTCAAGATCCAACGCGCCTGAATGCTCATCCTTACCATAGACCTTCCAGCCAACCACACCAGATCATATCTTTATATATTTTCCATTTTATTTTATTTTCTTTGCAAAATTAATTTAAAATAGTCTAAAAAATCAAAAAAATATAATAAAAATATATTTAGGTTGATAAAATAATATATTATTTTTTGACACCAAAATATTTTATTTTTCTTCATAATTGAAATATTTTGTTTAATTAATTAGATAATATTGTTATATTCATCTTTTAATTATTTCTAACCTATCAAAAAAAAATCAGAAAAAAAATATTTTCTTCTTATTAAATCAAGTTTATATATTATAGACTAATTTTGTACATATTTAAAATATTTTTCTCTTTAAGTTTAAATTATTTATATAATTATTTGCATAATTATTGATTAATTAGCTTAATAATTTCCAAAACAATTTCAAAAATCCCAAAAAAATTAATTTCATTTTAAAATTAATTGACACACAATTTGGACATATTTTAGACTTAATTTTTTAGGTTTAAATTTTGTTTCTAATTCTTAGCTTTTTAATTAAATTAATTATGCATTAATTTTAATTAAAATCAACCATCAAAAAATCCAAAAATACTTCCCTTTATCTTATTGCAATTTAAATTCATAGATAAGTGTATAGGTTGTCAAAATTCATGTAAATAGTGTAGTTAACATTTCTCGCACAATCGATGTAATAGCGTAGATTTATTTTCCGCATTTTACATTCCTGCACTTTAATTTCTGTACATATAAAACTGCGTGTATGTCAAAAATAATAACTGAAGCGCTAGATCACTAATTTCAAAGATAAAAATATCTGAAAATAAAACACAATCACACTTGCACCTCTTAGGGTAATCCCTCTGTTACTCTGTTCAAAATCAATTCTACTGTTTCAAATACAATTCAAATAAATTATTTCTGTATCCAGTCAAAGAAAATTTTCTAAAAGAAAATAGGAAAGGACCTTATAAATTTAGGGTAGATCTCCTAATTGCTTGCTCAAATCAAACAAAATAACAAATGTTTCACATATCACTGTTTTTCCAAAACAAAACTTTCAAAAAAAGACAACATTTTGTATATGTCCAAACAAGGATCATTACGAAGTTAAAGATCTTTTTTCAAAACATCTTTCGAAAGATAAAACAATTTGTATACATCCGCACAAGGATCATTACAAAGTTAATTTACAAAGGTATTTTAAAACCACATACAAGCATTTCAAAGCAAGACAAGTGATTCAAATAAGTGAGCTAAGCAATTAAGAGCCCATGGATAACCATGGATACAAAGGGGTGCTAATACCTTCCCTTTGTATAACCTACCCCTGAACCCAAAATCTCTTAAAGGTCTTTTTCTATTTCTTTTATAAACCTTTCCTTAATTGGATAAAATAAAAGTCGGTGGCGACTCTCTGATTTTCAAAAACTCAAAAAAATAAAAGAAGAGTCAGTTCGTATCCCACGAAAAAACCGAGGACGACAGAACTGGCGACTCTGCTGGGGATTTCAAAAACAAAATGTTTTCAAAAGGGGTTACCTTAGAGTTTAGATCACTTCGATGTTTTCAATTGCTTGTCTTGTTTGCTCTATTTTTCAAAGGTTTGTTTGGGTATTGGATTTACTTGTGTGAAAGATTCTAGCCCGAATCTCGAGATACCTTAAGTATGTGACAATAGACAAAGGAAATTGTACGGCATGTACCGATACGGTTGATCTGGTAGTCACCGTTAGTGCGACACTTTGGTCTGTACTGATATCCCTTGAAAACGATCAAGGAGTATGTTAGGCTTCCGAAATGTCATTAAACACTAATTTGTCTTAGAACCTTTAGTTGAACTTGACTTGTGGCCTATTAAGTGACTGGCTTTGAAATTGATCGAAGTTAGTTATCCTCGAGGAATGTTTTGATCGGCCGTCCGAGTGCCGTGTTGAGATGTTGTCTCCAAGGATCATAGAACCCGAATACTATTTTAAGACAGGTTTAAACCAACTCAACTTAAGTGGGGAGGGTATCACCTATGAGCCTCGTGCAAGCCTTTAAACCTAAGGCTATTGTGTGATTTGTGTGTGTTTGCCACATGTTTGACATCATGACATCATAAGCATCATAAACATATCATTTTCTCACTAATCATTTCAAGGATCGAAGAGTTTACTTTGTTCTGTTGTTGCAAGTAATGGCTCCCGCTACCAGAGATTATATCAGGATCAACATCTCAACTGTACCATCTGACCTTAAGGACTTAATATCAGAATTTCCCATAAATGCTCAATTCACTGAAAAGCACGGTCACCTACTCCATTTGGTTACCTCAAAATTTGAAGAAGACATGATACGAGTCCTGTTCCAGTTCTTTGATCCCGAACATCATTGTTTTACATTTCTTGATTACCAGCTAGTACCCACCTTGGAGGAATTCTCTGAATTAATTGGGTTACCTGTTCGAGATCAATTACCTTTCACTGGTTTAGAAAAGATTCCAAAACCTGAAATCATTGCTGCTGCCTTACATTTACGAAAGTCAGAAATCGAGTCCAATTGGGAAACAAAGAGTGGAGTCAAGGGTTTACTTGCTAAGTTCTTAATGGGAAAGGCTCGATCACTATTAAAAGGTAGAAGTTACCAAGCTTTTGAAGAAGTTGTGGCTCTTTTGATTTATGGGATGGTTTTATTCCCTAATCCCGACCAGTTCATAAGTGTGCACGTTATCAACATTTTCTTAAACCGCAATCTGGTACCTACTTTGCTGGGAGACATTTTACATTCTCTACACACTCGTACTATGAAAAAGCGAGGAACTCTTATGTGTTGTGTACCACTACTGGCTAGATGGTTTACATTACACCTTCCCCGATCAGTGTTGAGAAACGAACAAAGGATGCAATGGTCTCGCAGGATTATGTCTTTGTCTCATTCAGATATCCAGTGTGTAGCAACCTGCCTAAAAATTAGACTTAGAGAGTCGCCACCTATTCTGAAGGGCGAATAGGAAACCCTACGCAGTATAGAGATCAGGGTAAGATACTATATTCAGGTCGAGGGAAGGTGTTAGGCACCCTCAACCCTTTCCTAAAGGTTAACATTCCAAAGATAAGGGTTATGGCAAAACATAAAGAAAGATGACAGACAGTAAATAGAGTTAAAGGCTAATTATTTGAACATGATTAGAGTTTGGAAGAGGGGGACTCGCCTTATTGCCAAGTGCCTACGTATCTCCTTAGGGAGAATCAGAGTCAACGTAGTTCGGGGAAGGGTTGTACGCCTTAGAATTAAATTTGATGTGCTTGAAGGCTTTTTGAATGGCCTATCGTAGTTTTGAAAGTTGTGATTTGAAAGGCATTTTGAATTGCCTGATTGAAAAGGATGAAAATCCGTAGTGTCGTGGTTTAGTGTGTTTTAGATTTGGGCGTACAACCCTGATTTTGTACTATTAACCGCAATGATCAATAGATTCGATCACCATAGTTAAAAGATTGAAATTGCATCACTACCAATTTTAATCGATTGATTCGATTATCACTAATAATGAATTAAGGTATTTTTTAATAATTTTATAGTTTAATTTATATCATTACCCCTCGCAATCGATTAATTCGATTAAAAAGAATAAGGAATTTGACATGAGGAAATTGAATAGTTAATCATCGCAACCAATGAGAATGGTTGAAACCATTTAACCAAATAATAATTAATTATATTAATTTAATTGATAATTAAATGATCGATTACTACTCATCGCGACCGATTAATACGGTCGAAACGAATAATAAATTAAATCCTAAGATTTCGGCTAAAAAACTCATGGGATCGGGCAAACCCTAATATCTTACATCACCGTTCTAGGGTTTTTGTGATTTATAATTAAAATTAAATTAATTAATCGGGATTGTCGGATAATCGGGAAATACTATAATCCTACCCTAATCATTAGCCTAATACTAATTTTACACCTTAATCTTAATTAAAATTAGTTAACTAAACACAATTAACTTAATCTAAATAATTAAAATAAAAAAATAAAAAAATCTATAAAGAAACCTGGCAGTACTCCAGTGTGGTGCATTGATGAGTGTCCATGGCAGGTCTTCATCTTCCCAAGCGTTAGATCTAATGATGATTTATTCCAGTGGCCAGGATTCAAGGGCGCATCGTAGGGTATATTGCAAGAGAAGCCCTGGATCCGTTAGCAAACAATTTATCAAAAAACAATATGGGACGCTGGGGATCGAACCCAGGTCCCTTCGCTTACAATTAACACGCCTCACCACCTGTGCAACCTGTTTACGGTGTTTAGTGTTCGCACCCAGAACTATAAATATTAAGTAAACAGTTTTTGAAAGTTCAAATGCCAAAACGCGCCAGGTGGCTTCGTCTTCCTCGTGTTTTTTCTGAATTGGGAAATCTTTGGCAACAGTTTTAGTGTGTTGCCGTACCCCCTGCAATTTTCCATCTCACAAAATACAACGTATAAACTTAGAATCAAAGCATGGTTCGATTGGAAATCTTCTTCTGAGTGCAATGGTGTCATCAATTCGGACTGATTCTGCCTATATCAAAGAGCCCTAAACTTAGAGCTTCCAAACCTAACAATGGCAACTTGCATATTTCGCCCCTAAACTCATAATAAACGATCCAGAAACGATTCCCACATTCACAGTAACTCATATATACAATCATAAGGCATTCATGATACGTAATTTGGCAGAATCAAAAATAAAACAATTGACAAAACCGCAAGCACGTAGACTGTTATACGCGATGCCTTCAGATGTTAGGACGGACTGGGTTCGCTTCAGAGAAGATAGAGGAGGCGTTGTAGACACCTAGAGAGGTTTGAATTGTCTTCAAACTTCTTTTGCCATGGCCACCGATTTCTTGATTTTTCAATCCGGGCACATGGTTTTCTCTGCGGCCAACCTCCTTTTAACCCTGGAAATCCTAGTATATATATCTCACACCAGTTAGGTTAACAATTTTTGATAAAAATCTTGTTCTTAAATGCAAAAAATCTGATTCAGAATTATCATCCAATCTTCCTTTTTTCATCCTCCTTCTATTTCTCAGCCTTTTTTTCGTTTCTTTTGACACCTTTTTTTTTATTGTGTTTAGTATTTTAAAAGGTAAATGATAATTAAAACTAATAAAAAAAATAAACTTATAAAAATTAATAATAACAGTTAGTACTGATAATATTCAAAAATAAAGATAATCCTAATAATAACTAATACTAATTAACAAATGACAATAATTAACAATAATAGAAAGTACTCACACCAAATATTAATAATCAGACAATACTAATTAATAATAATAATAGTTAAAAATGATCAAATCAAATAGTGAAATAGTCCGACAAAAAATCATAAGCTACATGATCAATTGTGAAACGGACTAAAAATCTCGGAGATGGCACAGATGGGTTAGATGACTAGGCTCCAACACTTTCTAACTCTACTCCTCATTTTAACTCAGGATATTCTATAAGAACGCAAGTTTGACAATAGGAATGTCAAACCCCATGATTCTTAATTTTGGTCCTTGATGAATTAAAAGACATGAATTGACCGGGCAAATTTTGGGGTATGACACAGTGGAACAACTTCTTTCAAAGAGACATCACTCTCATTAACCATTGCGGGGAGTACCCTAATGTACCACTCCTTGGCATTAGGGGAGGCATCACTTACAACGCCTCTTTAGCTTTGCGCCAATTCGGATATGCACGAAGAAATGGTCCTCATGACATGATTATCCGTGGCATTGTCTTCGACTACGAAGATGATCCCCAAAGATATCGACGAAGGTTTATACATGCTTGGGGCAGTGTCTACAAAGTAGAAAGCAAGACTTTAGGACAATGGAACTCTATTCCCATGGAGCCTTACCTCAAATGGGTGTGTGCTCATGCTCAGAAGTTCATCATGCCATATCCCGCTATTCTACCTATGACTATTGAGCCAGAAGTCGAAGGGGACGAACCTCGAGTTATTCTACATCCGGACATGCCAACTGACCTGGAAGAGCTGCAGAAATCTTGGGTTCAACTAAAAGGAGAAAGAGACACCTTCAAAGCACACTGTCAAGACTATGAGAGGAAAGTGTTGGAGCTCACCAGACAACTCCATGAAGAACAACAGATCAACATGTTCCTGGGTGCAAAGAGAAAGCGTCCATGGGAGGCTTGAAGAATCCTTTATTTTATCTTGTAAGCCCAAAAGAGGCAAAGAAAAGAAAAAGAAAAAAAAGAGACAAAAGAAAAGAAATAAATTGTTTGACTAATAAATGTTTGTTTCTCTCTTGTTTAAACAAATCTAAATTCTAAGATCCTTGAAAGCATTGCATATACATTTCATTCATAAACATTGCATAACAGGTTCACATAAACAGGTTTCTCATCTCTTCGCTGTTTATTTCAGTTAGAAGGGATGGATTCCGAAATAAGCATCAAGAATCTCGAAACACATAACGCCCAAGTTCAGATAGCAATTCTGGAGCTAGCAAAGGGGCAACAAGAACTGAAAGCCCTGATGACTAAGAAGAAAAAGAAGCCCAAAGGATCTGTAGGTTTAAGCCACCTCGTGAGGAAAGTCAGAGTCCCAGCCAGGATGCCCAGAAAAGCGCCAATCCCTGAAGTAGTCGGTGAAGGTGATCAAGAAGACAACCACAGCAACCAGGGTTCTGCCAAACTCTCTCTCACTCTCTCTCTCTCTCCTGATGAAGAAGAATATCACTCCGAAGACGAACAGGGTGATAGCAAATACCAGCAGTAGGAAGAACGCATGAAAGCTATGGAGATACAAAAAATACCTGGTTTAGACTTCAATGATCTTGGACTCGTCTCAGATATTGTTATCCCTCCAAAGTTCAAAGTTCCTGTCTTTGCAAAGTATGATGGAGTCTCTTGCCCAAAGCTGCATCTAAGGTCCTATGTAAGGAAGATACTACCTCATACAGCAGATAACAAATTGTGGATTCATTTCTTCCAGGAAATTCTGTCGGGTACACAACTCGAGTGGTACTACCAACTGGAGAGTGCAAAAGTTCACACTTGGGAAGATTTGGCTGCTGCCTTTTACAAACAGTATCAATACAACGCTGACCTTGCACCAACTCATACTCAACTACGAGGCATGACTATGGCACCAAAAGAAAGTTTCAAAGAGTATGCACAAAAGTGGAGAGATCTAGCTGGAAGGGTTCAACCACCCTTATCTGATCGCGAGCTGGTCGACATGTTCATGGGCACTTTAACTGGCCCTTTCTACAGTCATTTGCTGGGAAGCTCGTCGTCAGGTTTCACTGACCTGATATTAACTGGAGAGCGTGTCGAAAGCGGCATACAAAGTGGAAAAATTCAAGTAGGCTCCTCCTCTGGTACTATAAAAAGGCCCATCAGTGGGAGAAATGAAGTCAATACAATGCATAGTCAGAAAGGTCGCAAAAGTGAGCATCACCAATCTGTAGGGGCTGTTCTAATCTCTGCATCTGCACCTCAAAAAGATCAACCACCGAAGTATACGCGTCGACCAGATGCACTGATCGGAAAAATAGCAAGTGTACTATTTTGCCTCTGCAGTAATAAAGGGAAAACTCCCCGAATATCGATCTCAAGGACTACGTGATATTATAGAGTTAGTAGGAATTCAATTAAACAAAAAGCCTTTGGGGTTTTGGTTTTTATGAGTACGAATTAAATTGCAAATAAACTTAAAAAGGTTGATTTAGCCAAATATTAGTAACATGCCAGGGTAGGTGTGTGCATTAACATGTAACAATTCTGAACCCTTGTTTCATTAACAAAATTCAACTTATCAATTACCGGTTCTTAAGGGTATTTGCTCCTAAGTCCCTAGTGGGCAAACCTTTGAACATTGAAATCCTAATCCCAAAGTCCTTCGGAATTAGTGATCAAATCAAGTATTATTATAATCAAGAATAATCCGGTTACTATAGGGTATCCCTAGTCCTAGGTGACATCTACTATAGTATAATGGTATAAAAACCCTAACAATGGATGTCAATCCTAATTGTAAGTCATAAATCAATCCAGTTGGTCCGACGAGGAAAGAATTAAAAACCTTATACCATTAAATTGAACATGAAAGAGAAATATGTTATTGAAATTCGGAATTCAAAATCATCACAAATGTTAATCAGGGACACCCCCCTAGCATTGGGGGGTTTAGCTACTCATATCATCCAAAGAAATTACAAAGATATCAAATAAAGACATTACAATAGAGATGATGAACTTTGATCTTTCAATGGCTTCCGCTCATGAGAGTTCTCTGTTCTTCTCCAATTGCATAGGCTTCCTTTCTCAATCCTCCAATTCTCCGTGTGGCAAAAAGATACCTAATTCCTCTTGAAAACTCTCCTAAATAGTGCAGACTCACTTAAGTTGGTTGGAAATCCCAAAAACACCCTTGCAGGCAAACCACTGGACAAAATCACAAAAATCACTGAAATCAGCGTCAAACCCAACACGGGCCGTGTTGTGCAACACGGGCACCCGTGTTGGTCCCCTGTCATTTATGTTTCAAGATCCAAGTCCCAGGCTTAGCAACACGGGCCGTGTTGAGCAACACGGGCACCCGTGTTGCACCACTGTTTTTCCAACTTCTTGCGCCCTCTTCCTGACACGGCCCGTGTTGGGCAACACGGCCACCCGTGTCAGGCCTCCTGTAGCATGTTTTTGAAATTCCTTCGAAACTCCGAGTTTTGCAGTGATTTACTCCGATTTCTCCATATGTACCTGAAAACATTAAAACATACAACCAAAGCATAAAATGACGAATAAAGAAATAAAACACTCAATAAGATAACTTAAACATACTTAAAGACAACGATAAATATATGTGTGAAAACCACTGATCAAACTCCCCCAAACTTAAACCGTTGCTTGACCTCAAGCGACAATTACAAAAGTTAATGACCTTCAAAGCACACGGTGTTCATACGTGAGATATCTGTCTGTATTGATCAAAAAACAGTGGGTTTGGCATTCACATGACGCGGCGAGTTTTGTTACCACATTAAACCTCAAGCTCCCGTTTCGGATACCTCTCTAACTATGCTTTGCACTTAAGTCTCTTTCCGATTTTCCTCCTCTTTCATTCGGACAATCATATTAAGGCACTGCATTTCTTATAATAATCATCACCTGCATGAGACGAATCAAGGCTTCTTATTTTCTTTTCCTGGCACCAAACTAGCAGCATTGGCTACTTTTTATTACCGATGAAATTTTCAAACTTTGCAGTTATATATTGTCCTTTTGGATGACGTTTGGGGATCAATCTCCTTTGGGCTGAATAACCGGGTGAGGGTTACCCAACTTAGCGAGCCGATTGCCTTTTACCGCCTTTTCATCATTTGGTGCCAACTTTATATCTCTTTTTTTTCTCAACCAGCCATCATGCAAGTGAATCCGAATTATGCCAGACTGTATCAATAAACAACTCGAGAAGTACTTCTCAGGAGACAAGTACTATGGTGCAAATCTACACGTTAGACTCGTATCTCTTTTAGGGAACCAAGGGTGTTTAAACAAACCTCTTCTTGTCACATTATTCCGAACTTTCTGTCCTCAACCAATCCCCGCTTTATCTCTATATACTATTCCCGATCGCTCTTTAGGATCAACACTTCTTCAACAAAAATTTAAAATTTTAGCAGAATTCACTTTATGGTTTCACATCATACCAATAACATAAAAATAACATAAAAATATAAAATGCAAAGAGAAGAGCCTCCCCCAAACTTGAACTAAACATTGACCTCAATGTTTCAGAACGAGTTCGAGAGAGGTGACTCACAGAGGGTATTGCACTCCAATGATCACTTCTGAGCTTTCATTAGAGACGTCCTCTTTTATTTCCTGAAAATAACATAAACAAACAGAAAAATTAATTATTAAAACCGTGGGTTGCCTCCGACGAAGCGCTTCGTTTAACGTCGCATGGCTCGACGGTCCATTACCCTTTATTATGGAGGATATTTCCTTCTCCAAACCTTGTTGCTAATCACTTCCGCAACCGTGAACTCATGAAGATGAAAAGCATGGATAACCATCCTCTTCAGTTTACTTCCCACATTCTTCTTGACTTCCTTAGCTTTCTTAGGACCTTTGACAGCTGCATAAGTTGGTTCCAACCGAGAGGCTATGCTTGAAACTTTTTCTTGGAGATTTTTAGGATTTTTGTCTTCTTTTTCACCTTCTGTCATACCAGCTGAGGTTTTCTCATTCACACCTGCCCTATTTTTCTTAACTCCTAACATCTTCAAGGTTACTTCTTCATCAAATGATTTCAGCGTTAGTGTCCCTTTTTCTATGTCGAAGTTGCAGCGGCCTGTCGACAAAAATGGTCTCCCAAGAAGGATAGGAGTTTCTTCGTCTTCCGGAATATCCATGATGTGGAAGTCAACAGGGAATACAAACTTATCAACTTCCACTAGTACATCTTCAGCTACCCCATAGGATTTCTTGACGGTGTGATCAGCGAACCTTAACTGTGTCTTACTTTCACTAATCTTTTCTAATTCAAGCTTTTTGAAAATGGACAAAGGCATTAAACTCACACTAGACCCAGAATCGAGGAGTACCTTTTTAAATGCTATATTCTTGATAGTGCATGGTATCGCCACTGCCCCAGGGTCTTTCCTCTTTATTGGGATCTTTCTTGCTGTTGAGACTATACCACACTTCTCCGTTGCAATTTTTGGTTCTCCTCCTAGTGATCTCTTTTTCGCCAACACCTCCTTCATAAATTTCTTATACAAAGGCATGTGCTCAAGGGCTTCAAAGAATGGTAGATTTACCTCTAACTTTTTGAACAATTTAGTAAATTTCTCAAAGTCTTTCTCTCTTAAACCCTTCTTTGTCACTCTGGAGGGGAAGGGTAGTTTTATCACCGGTTCAGCGTCTTTCTTAATTTTTTCTTCAATTGGTTTAACCGGTGGTACCACCACTTCTGGCTCTTTTGGATTCTCTCTTATTTCCAGATCCACCTCTATTACCATGGGGTCATCTATTTCCTCTTTTTCTTTTTCTTTTTCAGATTCTGCTACTCTCCTACTTCTTGTAGTAACAACATTAATCTTCTCTTGGTCTTTCGGATTTTTCACAGTTGAGCTCGGTAGGGTACCTTGTGCCTGTAGAGTGAGATGCTGTGCTATCTGCCCCACTTGAACTTCCAGATTTTTAATTGAGGCCGAAGTGTTTCTGTGGTTGTTTCTTGTTTCTTCTTGGAACTGAGAACACTGCCCAGCTAATCTTTCAATTGCCACTTCCCACTCTGCCTTCTGGGTACCTTGTTGTTGTTGATCCTTCCAAGCAAAATTTGGATGATTCTTCCACCCTGGGTTATAGGTGTTAGAATACGGGTTGTTTTGCCTTAGGAATTTGATTTCTTCAATCTGCTTGGGAGTAGCAAAACAGTACACCGTTTGGTGTGGGCCATTACAGATTTCACAGCTTATAGGTTGAGCTTGTTGAACTTGAGCCACCTGTTGTTTACCTATATTCATAGCCATCAATTTCTTTTCAACTTCTGCGGCTATCGCATCTTCAACCCGAGTTTTAGAAGTCTCCAGCTTGAGATCAATGATTCCTTCCGGTTAACTAGCACACCTGTCATACAATTCCAAATGCTCATTTGCAGCTATTGCTTCAATGATTTTTATGATGCCTGAGGCTGTTCTGAAATTTGTCGAGCCTCCAGCTGCTGTATCAATTAACTGTTTTGTTTTCATTCTGAGCCCATTGACAAATACTTGCATCTGTTCAGTCTTGTCCATATTGTGAGTGGGACATGCTACTAGAATTCTTTTGAATCTTTTGTATGCATCTCCTAAGGGCTCACCCTCCTTCTGCTTGAAATTCAGAATGTCATACCTCTTCCTTATAAATACCGAGGCGGGAAAATACTCATTTAAGAAAGCTTTTTCCATCTCTTCCCATGATGTAATGCTGCCCGCTGGAAGGGAATAAAACCACTCTTCTGCTTCTTCTGCCAAGGTGAATGGAAACATTCTCAGCTTCTTGGCCTCTTCTATATGACCTTCGATTTTTAAAGTTGTACTCATGGTCAAAAACCTCTGTAGGTGCTTGTTTTCATCTTCATTAACCTTTCCGGTGAAAGGCTTTCTTTCGAGCTGAGTGATGGTGCTTGGATGCAATTGAAAATTAGGAACTTTCACCGGTTGGTTGACAATAGTAAGTCTTCCTCCCGGTGTGTTTCTAGCACCATAGTCTCCGAGAAGTCTCTCCGGTGGTGGTACCTCGCCCATGATATCTTCTTCACTTTCGGTGTCTGAACCACAATGAACTGTAATTACTTCTTCCTCAGATTCCAGTTTAGCTTGACAAGTTTGTCTGCGCCTTGCGTGAAACGTCCTTTCAATTTCTGCGTCAAAAAGAAATTATGCTGAGGCCTTACCTCGCATAAACAGATTAGACAATTATTAGAATGAGGAACAAAAATAAAATAAAAATATTTTTTTTTTTTAGAAAATAAGATTTTAGTCGCAGAGAAACAAAATTCTAATTGAAATAAAACTAAAATCTCTACAATTTTCGGCAGTCCCCGGCAACGGCGCCAAAAACTTAATCGGAAAAATAGCAAGTGTACTATTTTGCCTCTGTAGTAATAAAGGGAAAACTCCCCGAATATCGATCTCAAGGACTACGTGATATTATAGAGTTAGTAGGAATTCAATTAAACAAAAAGCCTTTGGGGTTTTTGTTTTTATGAGTACGAATTAAATTGCAAATAAACTTAAAAAGGTTGATTTAGCCAAATATTAGTAACATGCCAGGGTAGGTGTGTGCATTAACATGTAACAATTCTGAACCCTTGTTTCATTAACAAAATTCAACTTATCAATTACCGGTTCTTAAGGGTAATTGCTCCTAAGTCCCTAGTGGGCAAACCATTGAACATTGAAATCCTAATCCCAAAGTCCTTCGGAATTAGTGATCAAATCAAGTATTATTATAATCAAGAATAATCCGGTTACTATAGGGTATCCCTAGTCCTAGGTGATATCTACTATAGTATAATGGTATAAAAACCCTAACAATGGATGTCAATCCTAATTGTCAGTCATAAATCAATCCAGTTGGTCCGACGAGGAAAGAATTAAAAACCTTATACCATTAAATTGAACATGAAAGAGAAATATGTTATTGAAATTCGGAATTCAAAATCATCACAAATGTTAATCAGGGACACCCCCTAGCATTGGGGGGTTTAGCTACTCATATCATCCAAAGAAATTACAAAGATATCAAATAAAGACATTACAATAGAGATGATGAACTTTGATCTTTCAATGGCTTCCGCTCATGAGAGTTCTCTGTTCTTCTCCAATTGCATAGGCTTCCTTTCTCAATCCTCCAATTCTCCGTGTGGCAAAAAGATACCTAATTCCTCTTGAAAACTCTCCTAAATAGTGCAGACTCACTTAAGTTGGTTGGAAATCCCAAAAACACCCTTGCAGGCAAACCACTGGACAAAATCACAAAAATCACTGAAATCAGCGTCAAACCCAACACGGGCCGTGTTGTGCAACACGGGCACCCGTGTTGGTCCCCTGTCATTTATTTTTCAAGATCCAAGTCCCAGGCTTAGCAACACGGGCCGTGTTGAGCAACACGGGCCGTGTTGAGCAACACGGGCACCCGTGTTGCACCACTGTTTTTCCAACTTCTTGCGCCCTCTTCCTGACACGGCCCGTGTTGGGCAACACGGCCACCCGTGTCAGGCCTCCTGTAGCATGTTTTTGAAATTCCTTCGAAACTCCGAGTTTTGCACTGATTTACTCCGATTTCTCCATATGTACCTGAAAACATTAAAACATACAACCAAAGCATAAAATGACAAATAAAGAAATAAAACACTCAATAACATAACTTAAACATACTTAAAGACAACGATAAATATATGTGTGAAAACCACTGATCAAACTCCCCCAAACTTAAACCGTTGATTGACCTCAAGCGACAATTACAAAAGTTAATGACCTTCAAAGCACACGGTGTTCATACGTGAGATATCTGTCTGTATTGATCAAGAAACAGTGGGTTTGGCATTCACATGACGCGGCAAGTTTTGTTACCACATTAAACCTCAAGCTCCCGTTTCGGATACCTCTCTAACTATGCTTTGCACTTAAGTCTCTTTCCGATTTTCCTCCTCTTTCATTCGGACAATCATATTAAGGCACTGCATTTCTTATAATAATCATCACCTGCATGAGACGAATCAAGGCTTCTTATTTTCTTTTCCTGGCACCAAACTAGCAGCATTGGCTACTTTTTATTACCGATGAAATTTTCAAACTTTGCAGTTATATATTGTCCTTTTGGATGACGTTTGGGGATCAATCTCCTTTGGGCTGAATAACCGGGTGAGGGTTACCCAACTTAGCGAGCCGATTGCCTTTTACCGCCTTTTCATCATTTGGTGCCAACTTTATATCTCTTTTTTTTTTCTCAACCAGCCATCATGCAAGTGAATCCGAATTATGCCAGACTGTATCAATAAACAACTCGAGAAGTACTTCTCAGGAGACAAGTACTATGGTGCAAATCTACACGTTAGACTCGTATCTCTTTTAGGTAACCAAGGGTGTTTAAACAAACCTCTTCTTGTCACATTATTCCGAACTTTCTGTCCTCAACCAATCCCCGCTTTATCTCTATATACTATTTCCGATCGCTCTTTAGGATCAACACTTCTTCAACAAAAATTTAAAATTTTAGCAGAATTCACTTTATGGTTTCACATCATACCAATAACATAAAAATAACATAAAAATATAAAATGCAAAGAGAAGAGCCTCCCCCAAACTTGAACTAAACATTGACCTCAATGTTTCAGAACGAGTTCGAGAGAGGTGACTCACAGAGGGTATTGCACTCCAATGATCACTTCTGAGCTTTCATTAGAGACGTCCTCTTTTATTTCCTGAAAATAACATAAACAAACAGAAAAATTAATTATTAAAACCGTGGGTTGCCTCCGACGAAGCGCTTCGTTTAACGTCGCATGGCTCGACGGTCCATTACCTTTTATTATGGAGGGTATTTCCTTCTCCAAACCTTGTTGCTAATCACTTCCGCAACCGTGAACTCATGAAGATGAAAAGCATGGATAACCATCCTCTTCAGTTTACTTCCCACATTCTTCTTGACTTCCTTAGCTTTCTTAGGACCTTTGACAGCTGCATAAGTTGGTTCCAACCGAGAGGCTATGCTTGAAACTTTTTCTTGGAGATTTTTAGGATTTTTGTCTTCTTTTTCACCTTCTGTCATACCAGCTGAGGTTTTCTCATTCACACCTGCCCTATTTTTCTTAACTCCTAACATCTTCAAGGTTACTTCTTCATCAAATGATTTCAGCGTTAGTGTCCCTTTTTCTATGTCGAAGTTGCAGCGGCCTGTCGACAAAAATGGTCTCCCAAGAAGGATAGGAGTTTCTTCGTCTTCCGGAATATCCATGATGTGGAAGTCAACAGGGAATACAAACTTATCAACTTCCACTAGTACATCTTCAGCTACCCCATAGGATTTCTTGACGGTGTGATCAGCGAACCTTAACTGTGTCTTACTTTCACTAATCTTTTCTAATTCAAGCTTTTTGAAAATGGACAAAGGCATTAAACACACACTAGACCCAGAATCGAGGAGTACCTTTTTAAATGCTATATTCTTGATAGTGCATGGTATCGCCACTGCCCCAGGGTCTTTCCTCTTTATTGGGATCTTTCTTGCTGTTGAGACTATACCACACTTCTCCGTTGCAATTTTTGGTTCTCCTCCTAGTGATCTCTTTTTCGCCAACACCTCCTTCATAAATTTCTTATACAAAGGCATGTGCTCAAGGGCTTCAAAGAATGGTAGATTTACCTCTAACTTTTTGAACAATTTAGTAAATTTCTCAAAGTCTTTCTCTCTTAAACCCTTCTTTGTCACTCTGGAGGGGAAGGGTAGTTTTATCACCGGTTCAGCGTCTTTCTTAATTTTTTCTTCAATTGGTTTAACCGGTGGTACCACCACTTCTGGCTCTTTTGGATTCTCTCTTATTTCCAGATCCACCTCTATTACCATGGGGTCATCTATTTCCTCTTTTTCTTTTTCTTTTTCAGATTCTGCTACTCTCCTACTTCTTGTAGTAACAACATTAATCTTCTCTTGGTCTTTCGGATTTTTCACAGTTGAGCTCGGTAGGGTACCTTGTGCCTGTAGAGTGAGATGCTGTGCTATCTGCCCCACTTGAACTTCCAGATTTTTAATTGAGGCCGAAGTGTTTCTGTGGTTGTTTCTTGTTTCTTCTTGGAACTGAGAACACTGCCCAGCTAATCTTTCAATTGCCACTTCCCACTCTGCCTTCTGGGTACCTTGTTGTTTTTTATCCTTCCAAGCAAAATTTGGATGATTCTTCCACCCTGGATTATAGGTGTTAGAATACGGGTTGTTTTGCCTTAGGAATTTGATTTCTTCAATCTGCTTGGGAGTAGCAAAACAGTACACCGTTTGGTGTGGGCCATTACAGATTTCACAGCTTATAGGTTGAGCTTGTTGAACTTGAGCCACTTGTTGTTTACCTATATTCATAGCCATTAATTTCTTTTCAACTTCTGCGGCTATCGCATCTTCAACCCGAGTTTTAGAAGTCTCCAGCTTGAGATCAATGATTCCTTCCGGTTTACTAGCACACCTGTCATACAATTCCAAATGCTCATTTGCAGCTATTGCTTCAATGATTTTTATGATGCCTGAGGCTGTTCTGAAATTTGTCGAGCCTCCAGCTGCTGTATCAATTAACTGTTTTGTTTTCATTCTGAGCCCATTGACAAATACTTGCATCTGTTCAGTCTTGTCCATATTGTGAGTGGGACATGCTACTAGAATTCTTTTGAATCTTTTGTATGCATCTCCTAAGGGCTCACCCTCCTTCTGCTTGAAATTCAGAATGTCATACCTCTTCCTTATAAATACCGAGGTGGGAAAATACTCATTTAAGAAAGCTTTTTCCATCTCTTCCCATGATGTAATGCTGCCCGCTGGAAGGGAATAAAACCACTTTTCTGCTTCTTCTGCCAAGGTGAATGGAAACATTCTCAGCTTCTTGGCCTCTTCTGTATGACCTTCGATTTTTAAAGTTGTACTCATGGTCAAAAACCTCTGTAGGTGCTTGTTTTCATCTTCATTAACCTTTCCGGTGAAAGGCTTTCTTTCGAGCTGAGTGATGGTGCTTGGATGCAATTGAAAATTAGGAACTTTCACCGGTTGGTTGACAATAGTAAGTCTTCCTCCCGGTGTGTTTCTAGCACCATAGTCTCCGAGAAGTCTCTCTGGTGGTGGTACCTCGCCCATGATATCTTCTTCACTTTCGGTGTCTGAACCACAATGAACTGTAATTACTTCTTCCTCAGATTCCAGTTTAGCTTGACAAGTTTGTCTGCGCCTTGCGTGAAACGTCCTTTCAATTTCTGCGTCAAAAAGAAATTATGCTGAGGCCTTACCTCGCATAAACAGATTAGACAATTATTAGAATGAGGAACAAAAATAAAATAAAAATATTTTTTTTTTTAGAAAATAAGATTTTAGTCGCAGAGAAACAAAATTCTAATTGAAATAAAACTAAAATCTCTACAATTTTCGGCAGTCCCCGGCAACGGCGCCAAAAACTTGATCGGAAAAATAGCAAGTGTACTATTTTGCCTCTGTAGTAATAAAGGGAAAACTCCCCGAATATCGATCTCAAGGACTACGTGATATTATAGAGTTAGTAGGAATTCAATTAAACAAAAAGCCTTTAGGGTTTTTGTTTTTATGAGTACGAATTAAATTGCAAATAAACTTAAAAAGGTTGATTTAGCCAAATATTAGTAACATGCCAGGGTAGGTGTGTGCATTAACATGTAACAATTCTGAACCCTTGTTTCATTAACAAAATTCAACTTATCAATTACCGGTTCTTAAGGGTAATTGCTCCTAAGTCCCTAGTGGGCAAACCTTTGAACATTGAAATCCTAATCCCAAAGTCCTTCGGAATTAGTGATCAAATCAAGTATTATTATAATCAAGAATAATCCGGTTACTATAGGGTATCCCTAGTCCTAGGTGATATCTACTATAGTATAATGGTATAAAAACCCTAACAATGGATGTCAATCCTAATTGTCAGTCATAAATCAATCCAGTTGGTCCGACGAGGAAAGCATTAAAAACCTTATACCATTAAATTAAACATGAAAGAGAAATATGTTATTGAAATTCGGAATTCAAAATCATCACAAATGTTAATCAGGGACACCCCCTAGCATTGGGGGGTTTAGCTACTCATATCATCCAAAGAAATTACAAAGATATCAAATAAAGACATTACAATCGAGATGATGAACTTTGATCTTTCAATGGCTTCCGCTCATGAGAGTTCTCTGTTCTTCTCCAATTGCATAGGCTTCCTTTCTCAATCCTCCAATTCTCCGTGTGGCAAAAAGATACCTAATTCCTCTTGAAAACTCTCCTAAATAGTGCATACTCACTTAAGTTGGTTGGAAATCCCAAAAACACCCTTGCAGGCAAACCACTGGACAAAATCACAAAAATCACTGAAATCAGCGTCAAACCCATTACGGGCCGTGCTGTGCAACACGGGCCGTGTTGTGCAACACGGGCACCCGTGTTGGTCCCCTGTCATTTATTTTTCAAGATCCAAGTCCCAGGCTTAGCAACACGGGCCGTGTTGAGCAACACGGGCACCCGTGTTGCACCACTGTTTTTCCAACTTCTTGCGCCCTCTTCCTGACACGGCCCGTGTTGGGCAACACGGCCACCCGTGTCAGGCCTCCTGTAGCATGTTTTTGAAATTCCTTCGAAACTCCGAGTTTTGCACTGATTTACTCCGATTTCTCCATATGAACCTGAAAACATTAAAACATACAACCAAAGCATAAAATGACGAATAAAGAAATAAAACACTCAATACCATAACTTAAACATACTTAAAAACAACGATAAATATATGTGTGAAAACCACTGATCAAACTCCCCCAAACTTAAACCGTTGCTTGACCTCAAGCGACAATTACAAAAGTTAATGACCTTCAAAGCACACGGTGTTCATACGTGAGATATCCGTCTGTATTGATCAAGAAACAGTGGGTTTGGCATTCACATGACGCGACGAGTTTTGTTACCACATTAAACCTCAAGCTCCCGTTTCAGATACCTCTCTAACTATGCTTTGCACTTAAGTCTCTTTCCGATTTTCCTCCTCTTTCATTCGGACAATCATATTAAGGCACTGCATTTCTTATAATAATCATCACCTGCATGAGACGAATCAAGGCTTCTTATTTTCTTTTCCTGGCACCAAACTAGCAGCATTGGCTACTTTTTATTACCGATGAAACTTTCAAACTTTGCAGTTATATATTGTCCTTTTGGACGACGTTTGGGGATCAATCTCCTTTGGGCTGAATAATCGGGTGAGGGTTACCCAACTTAGCGAGCCGATTGCCTTTTACCGCCTTTTCATCATTTGGTGCCAACTTTATATCTCTTTTTTTTACTCAACCAGGCATCATGCAAGTGAATCCGAATTATGCCAGACTGTATCAATAAACTACTCGAGAAGTACTCTCAGGAGACAAGTACTATGGTGCAAATCTACATGTTAGACTCGTATCTATTTTAGGGAACCAAGGGTGTTTAAACAAACCTCTTCTTGTCACATTATTCCGAACTTTCTGTCCTCAACCAATCCTCGCTTCATCTCTATTTACTATTCCCGATCGCTCTTTAGGATCAACACTTCTTCAACAAAAATTTAAAATTTTAGCAGAATTCACTTTATGGTTTCACATCATACCAATAACATAAAAATAACATAAAAATATAAAATGCAAAGAGAAGAGCCTCCCCCAAACTTGAATTAAACATTGACCTCAATGTTTCAGAACGAGTTCGAGAGAGGTGACTCACAGAGGGTATTGCACTCCAATGATCACTTCCGAGCTTTCACTAGAGACGTCCTCTTTTATTTCCTGAAAATAACATAAAAAAACAGAAAAATTAATTATTAAAACCGTGGGTTGCCTCCGACGAAGCGCTTCGTTTAACGTCGACGGTCCATTACCCTTTATTATGGAGGGTATTTCCTTCTCCAAACCTTGTTGCTAATCACTTCCGCAACCGTGAACTCTTGAAGATGAAAAGCATGGATAACCATCCTCTTCAGTTTACTTCCCACATTCTTCTTGACTTCCTTAGCTTTCTTAGGACTTTTGAGAGCTGCATAAGTTGGTTCCAACCGAGAGGCTATGCTTGAAACTTTTTCTTGGAGATTTTTAGGATTTTTGTCTTCTTTTTCACCTTCTGTCATACCAGCTGAGGTTTTCTCATTCACACCTGCCCTATTTTTCTTAACTCCTAACATCTTCAAGGTTACTGTCGCGGGCGAAAAATCGTTTTGTTCCTCTTTTTTGTGGATGAGACACCTGATGCCTTCTTTGGGCTCGAGTGCTCATAAAAATGATTTTTCTTTTGTACCGACCAAACTTTTTATTGTTTCCAAAGTAGGAAAAGGAAAAAAGCTGCAATAACCTAAAAAGTGGGGGAGAGATTCCGGGTAAGAGGGTTGGTTATACGAAGGGAAGGTATTAGCACCCAACGTATCTATAGTACTCTATAGGTTTCTTTATTTTGTTTTATTCCATTCTTGTTGTGGTGGAGGTTCTTGTGAAATAGGTGGGACCTAAGGTGTTTGTTTGATTATGCTCGCAAAGATCATCGCGATCCTCTGCATACATATCCCTTAGAGGGAATCAGAGCATCTGTAGCTCGGGGTCTACGGGTGCTAAGGTTTGAATGGTTTTTTTTGTTTTGTTTTGCTCGCCAAGGATCGACCTTGTGCCTACGTATTCTCAAAGGGATGTTGAGAAAGTCAGAGCAATCGTAGTTCCCACTTATGCTAGTGGAAGCAAAGGAAAATAGACAAATGTCGTCTAAATGCTAGATGTATCTAATCAATATCATCACATACATCTGTTTGTTTTTTGTTTGAAAATCTTTTCATTATAAGCCCGGGGCCATGCCACTTAGGGTGCTTAGAATGATAAAGATGTTTTTGTTGTTTAACCAGCCTTGTGGCAAAAGTTTCAATGAAGTCAGCCTTGTGACAAAAACTTTGATTAATCAGCCAGCCTTGTGGCAAAAGTTTCAATGAAGTCAGCCTTGTGACAAAAACTTTGATTAATCATCCAGTACGGTGGTAAAACAGTTTGATTGATTAGCCAGCCTTGTGGCAAAAAGTTTGATTGATTGATTGTTTGTGATGATATAGAAGAGATACTCCTATCATAGAGATGAAAAATGTCTAATCTCCTAGGGTATTTGATTTGGATATTGGGGATGCTTATAAGAAGCCCGTGGGTCCTTGTACGAAGCCCAAGAGGAGGCTATCCGAGGGTCCTTGCATTGTAAGCCCAAGAGGAGGCTATGGGAGGGACAATCCAGGGTCCTTGCATTGTAAGCCCAAGAGGAGGCTATGGGAGGGACACTCGTTTGTACAAAGCCCAAGGGGAGGCATGGTATAGTTGGTTTGAGCTCTTAGAGCGATTTCACCGGGAAACCATACTCTATGTCCTAACCTAAACTAGTGGAGATTCTTTGCATGAAGCCCAATAGGAGGCTATGGGGAACCTAGTGTTGTACTAAGTTGAACAAGCACACATATCACACATATGAACAAACATGAACAAGTATGAACAAACATGAACAGGTATGAACAATTATATATATATGACAGAGTGTGTGTATATAATGGAGTTTATGAAGGAAATATACCTGTAAGCATGATCCATTTGTATACACAGGGCTCGGGACTCATACTCGGGGAGAGGTCCACTTGAGTTTATTCAAAGCTATGTAAACAGGTATTTACAGAGGGCTTGGGACTTATACCTACATGGAGGCCCATGGTATTTTTGGGAAGATTTAAAGAAACCTTCATTTTTGGTTTGTTATTCAAAGTTTAAAAACGCATTGATTGAGATATGTACAAAAGGCGTACAATGAAATACCTAATTTCATGTACTGGAAGGGGTATGTACAAAAGGGCTTGGGACTTATACCTACATGGAGGCCCATGGTATTTTTTATGAAACATGGTTGATTATTTTTAACAGACGCGAGGTTTGTTGTTTTGAAAACAATTTGAAAGGTATTGTTTTGAAAGAGTTTTCTGTACAAAGAAAAACTGTATAAAAGGAAAAAGGAGTGGGTCTTATACTCTCTAATATTCGAGAGGCCCCACATCGTTTTGAAAATCAATTGATCAATTAAAAAGATTTAATCAATAGTTTTCTTTGAAAATCAAAAGAAAATGGTTTATCGTTTTTGAAAAGAATCGCGATCGCTTATTTAAAACGATTTGAATTTTGAAAGAAGTTAATTTAATCAAGATAAACAAAAAGATTGTCTTCAATTGACACTTAGATGATTAGGGTTTGCTCAAAAAATATTTACAAGTGATTAAGTTTGAGAAATCAAGTGAAAAACAATATTTAAAAGTATTAAAAAAACTTAAAATATGTTATTTTAAACTTAATTAAAAATATATTAAATGAATCTTTTTTTGTGATTTTTTTTTATATTGTCAAAATATATATATTAAATAAGAGGTGTGTAAAAAATGAATAAAAAATGAGTTAATTTGATTGGTTAAATTAAATGATGAAGTTGTGAAGAAATTAAATGACAAAAGTGATAAAAAAAATAGGTTTTGTCTTCCAAAGGGCTTAAACCCACGCCCTCACGCTCACCACTCAAAACAATAACCAACTGAGCTGCGCTTGCAGCTTGTAAATAACACGCTTCCAGTTTAATATATTTTAAAACAACAATTTGAATTTTCTGAACCAAAAACGCGCCAAGTACACAACCCTAACTGATTTTCAAATTTCTTCAAAACTGTGTTGTTTTGATTGATCAAAGGGTCTATCTCACTCGGTTTTTCACGAGGAACATGATGGTGCCCTCATAATTCATTTATTTCTGCTCTAAGGTGGTCAATTTTCTGATGAACACGAAGAACCCTAATTCTGAGATTGATCATGAAATCGTGTATGATTGATGAATTGTGAAATTGATTGAGGGTTAATGATCAGTGATAGTGCAGAAACAAGATGGTATGTTCATTTTTCATTTATGATGCATGTATGATGGAGTTTGAAGTTCATGAGCACTTACCTCAAAAACGGCCAAACTGGAAATTGAAATCGTGCCTGGAGGTGTTACAGATGCTTTGTGATGATCTGGATAGCTTCAATGGACCTTATGTGATGTGTTTGAATGCCTGGAATGAACTGGAAACCTCTTGATCACCTTGTGGTACCCGAACTGCAGTTTAGCTCAAGTGAGGATCAAGCTAGTTGATTTTGATGTTTCAGATCATGTATGATGGTTGGAACAGTTCATGTGAAGTATATGGAGTGTGTTTAGATGATTAACTTGGACAGATATGGCCTGGTATGAGAATTGATATGTTAAGGCTCATTTTATGCAAATATGGTGGTTGAAGAGTGATTCTGAGATTTAGGGTGATTTGGGGTGTATGGATGGATCAAACACATCCCATATGATGTTTGTGGTTTGTGGGAAGCATCACTTTGGTCAGAACTTGCAAGAGATGGAGGTTGAGTTTTCTACCTCACTTTGAAACACATGACTTGTAATTCAAGAAAGAAGAGAGAAAACCTATAATTGTGAGGTTTTGGTGTGATTTGCAATGAAGTTTGGACCTCTATTTATAGGCCAAGGTTTCTGAATACAAAGCTTTGCAAGTTGATCAAGAATTGGTGATTTGGCATTTGAAGATAAAATGGAATCTTTACATTTAATGCACATGGTTAAAAGTTACTAAACCATGGTTAAATCCCAAGCTTCTTATCCTCTTCCATTCTGATCTCATATCAGAAAATATCTCTTCAATTATTGCCTCTTTGCATCATTGCTTGGATTATAGGTCATGTAGTCTTGAAACTTAGTGAAAAATGGTGAAAATTCAAGTGAAAATGATCACTAAATGCATAATTCAAAACCATACCTACACTCCATATTTTTTCATGCTCTTTGACATTTTGGAAAGCTCATGTTACACACTTCAAAAGCTTAGTTGAAAGTTTCTTCAAGACCTTTAAGGAAATGGGTGAAAAAGATCCATGAACTTTGAAGAAAATGAAGTTTTAAGTGAAGTTTTCATAAGATGCCAACTTTGAAGCTCCATATCTCTTAAATGGTTGATCTTATGGAAAAAAATTATATGTGTCAAAGTTGTTTATTGGATCAAAATCTACAACTTTCATGTTGGAAGTTTTTTTCAGTTTGTAGGTGAAATTTTGAGTTATTCCCCTCCAAAGTTTGGAAAAAACCATGAAAAACACTTAGAATTTTTCTAAGTATGGAAAGTCAAACTTTTGACTTTTTGATTCTTGATTGATTTTCTTGATTTTTCTTGATCAAATGACTTCATATATCATATATTGATGATTTTTAACTTCAAAAGTCATGGTTGACCAAAATTCCCCAAAAGTCAATGGTGATCTTGTACAGTTGACTTTTTCAGACGAATCGCGTTTCTGGAGATTTCAAATGAAACAGGCTACCCTCACCAAATGAATGGTATGAATGGATCATATTGAAGCATTAGAGGATATTGAGCCATGGTTTGAGTTGTGGCACCATGTCCTGATTAAAAAGTCAGTTGTTCAGTGAATTAGGTCAAAAACCCTAATTGTCGACCAGATGAAATTGATGACTGTAGGTCTTGAATTGAGATGTAATTTCCATTGGATTTTGTCATAGGGATTATTTGAGGATGATTGAAACCTTTGATTGACTCCCTGGGGATTTTTAGGGTTTCCCAAATGTGATCCCTGATTTTGGTCCCTGATAGTTCAAAACCCTGATCTGAGGATTTGTCTGATCAATCTTTGTGTAGGAGATGTTATGAGCCAATGGATTAGGTCAAAATGATGCACTTGGGGTCTTGATATCATGTCCCAAGTCATTAGGTCAAATCCTGAGCAAAAGTCAGGAGTATGCTATCTTCAGTCAAAACCCTAATCTGGTTGATTCAAAGTTGTTGAGCTTGTTGAGATGAATCTGAGGACCAAATGTTGATTATTGATGAAGATGATTCATTTGAGATGAAGGGAGAACAAAACCCTAATTGATTGTTACTTGTACTGATGAGTGATTTCCAGATTAAACCCTGCTGAGTCACAAGTAGCAAACACAAGCTATGCAATTTGTTAGAGATGCAAATGATGTATATGCAAATGATATGAGGTGGTATCTTAGGTCAAAAATTGGGGTATGACAGATGCCCCTATTTAAGTTTCTTCATCCTGAGACATGAAGATTGAAAATCTTCGTTTTGATAGGGTGGAAGAGACTTAAATATCAGAAGACGCAAATTTTGGACCTAAGATACCAAAATTGCGAATGATGTAAGGATATCTTTACCGAGGGGATATCAAAACTGACTCCGCTGGGGAAAAGAGGTTGGGAAGGATGTCTCAATCCGTCTTTAGGAAGAGAATCCGTTTTTCTCGGGAAAGCAAGTGTATGCTTCACCGGGGAATGATAGCTTTGTAAGAAAAGCTTACCTATCGACATTATCGACTATCAGCATGGGGATAGACTTGTTTAATAATGCGAAGGTGAAAGGTATGAAACTGTATTACCGACTACCAGCGTTGTGATAGACTTGACAAGGTAAAAAAAAGAGTTTCAAAGGTTTGGTTAATATTACCGACTATCAGCATGGTGATAGACATGTTTAATAATATAACCAGAACAAAAGGTTACCGACTACCAGCCTCGTGATAGTGGTTTTGAAGACATGATCAATTATCAGCCGAGTGATAAAATGATTTTGGAGACTTTGATAGGGGAATTACTGGATATTCAGCCTTGTGAACAGTAATAAGGCCCTGATTTGTCAAATGGTCTTCATGATTGATTTCCTAGAGAGGAAAAGTCTTTTGGAAGAGACATAAGCTGCTCGGATGATGAGGCTATTGCTTATTGTCTGTTTTTTACGACTCTATTTGAGGAATCGGAATTTGAATCTCTGGTAAAGACAAGGTTCTAACCAAGAATGAATTGGAAAGAGACAGTCAAACAAGACTTTGTTCCCATGAGGAATGAACTCAAATGGGGATTTTCTCCTTTGTTTTTGAGAGGAGAAACTGAAGCAACCTTCTTCCACGAGGAATGATCTCAGTAGGGAACTGGAGAAAGAAGATGTTCTTTCTGCTTATGGGTGACAACCTGTTAGAGAGATGACACGCCCATACCTGCTTCTTTTTTCTCTTTCGCTTTTTCTTCCTTTTTTCTTTCTTTTTTTTCTTTTTTTTTTTTTTTTTTTTTTTTTTTTTTGAGGATAAATATATCCTAAACAAGCGATTACTGAAAAAATGCAAGAATGCATAAATGATGCAAATATGTATGAATGATGAATGTCATGAATGTAGCATGCATACTGACAATACTGACAGACAGAAGAGTATATACTGGAGATGGACCAACGTCGCAATACAACTAGATACTTGGTAAATGTTCTTCAACACGGTGTAGATAACACAGGCGATGAATGGTACTGCATGCTTTAGACTTCTCTGGGGAAGATAAGCATCTTTTCTTATTGAGATGGAAGAACCTTTTTCATTGGTGATGGAAAATCTTCGTCACTGGGGATAAAAGACCTTCTTTACTGGGGATAGAAGAGCTTCTTCACTGGGGATAGAAGAGCTTTTCCTATCATAATCCTTGATTCATTCTATGGAGATAGCTGTTGATGTTCCTTCCGTTGTTCACAACTCAAAGGAAAATTTCGCTTTTATTTTGAAAAAGTGAAGTAAATTCATTTAAAACTTTTTTTTCTTTTTTTTTTCAAAAGTGAATAACACAATTAAAGCGTCATTTTGTAAGCTGAAAGAGATTAAAGATTGCAAACAAATGGGCACAAGGCTCAAATTTATTTAATAGGATGGTAATCAGCTAAAGGCGTGATTCCATAGAGTATTTAAAAAAGTTGGAAATGGTAATTATGCGGAAAAGGCTACATTGAAAGCAATAACCACTATTCCCCCTAACAACTTTGAGTTCCAACTGTGCTTGTTGCTTCAGATTGGCAATGATTTGTTTGAAGATCCTTTGATGAAGTACAGACTCCTCAGGTGACGAAGTACAGACTGATGCAGTTACTTTGTCATAAATCCCTAATTTTTGCCTAGATTGCCCTTTCAGGTTTTCAATCTACCAGGATGATTTTTTTCTGTTTATTGTCTCTAATTTTTGCCTGGACCGCCCTTCCGGGTTTTCAGTCCACCGAGACGCTCATTTTTGCCTAAGTCGCCCTTTGCGGGTTTTCGACTTACCGAGCTGTTCTTTTGTTCTTTTTTAGACAAAGTATTTCTTGACTGCATTAGCATTCACAGGATGTGGGAGTTCATCACCATCCATGGTTGTAAGAATCATGGCGCCGCCAGAAAATGTTCTTTTGACAACATACGGGCCTTCGTAATTAGGAGACCATTTGCCCCTAGAATCTGGTTGAAAAGACAAGATCTTTTTAAGCACGAGGTCGCCTTCTTGAAATTCACGAGGTCAAACCTTTTTGTTGAAGGCTTGTTTCATCCTTGCTTGGTACAACTGTCCATGGCATAGAGCAGTCATACGTTTTTCTTCGATTAAGTTCAACTGATCGTATCTGCTTTGACACCATTCAGCTTCTGATAACTTAGTTTCCATGAGGACTCTCATTGATGGGATTTCAACTTCTACGGGGAGCACAGCTTCCATGCCGTATACTAGAGAAAAGGGAGTTGCCCCTGTTGAAGTACGCACTGAAGTACGATACCCATGTAAAGCAAATGGCAGCATTTCATGCCAGTCTTTGTAAGTGACGACCATTTTCTGGACGATTTTCTTAATGTTCTTGTTGGCGGCTTCGACGGCGCCGTTCATTTTTGGTCTGTAAGGAGAAGAGTTATGATGCTCAATCTTGAATTCCTCACACAATTCTTTCATCATCTTGTTATTCAGGTTTGAACCATTGTCAGTAATGATCTTGCTGGGAATACCATATCGGCAAATGATGTTATTCTTGATAAACCTCACAACCACTTGTCTTGTAACATTGGCGTAAGATGCTGCTTCGACCCATTTGGTGAAGTAATCAATTGCTACTAAGATGAAACGATGACCGTTTGAAGCTTTCGGTTCGATCATTCCAATCATGTCGATACCCCACATGGAGAAAGGCCACGGAGATGAGAGAACGTTGAGTAGAGTCGGTGGCACATGGATCTTATCTGCGTAGATCTGGCACTTGTGACATCTCTTCACGTGTTTGTAACAGTCAGATTCCATTGTCAACCAATAGTATCCTGCTCTTAAGATCTTTTTGGACATTGCATGCCCATTTGAATGAGTTCCAAAGGACCCTTCATGCACTTCATGCATTAACATGTCTGCTTCGTGTCTATCCACGCATCTGAGCAAAACCATGTCGAAATTTCTTTTGTATAGCACATCTCCGTTCAGGAAGAAACTGCCAGAAAGCCTCCTTAGAGTTTTCTTATCTTTGTTTGATGCCCCAAGCGGGTACTCTTGAGTTTGAAGGAAGCGTTTGATGTCGTGAAACCACGGTTTATCATCGATGACTGCTTCAGTTGCAAATACATAGGCGGGCCTTTCAAGGCGCGTAATTCTGACTTTAGGCACATCATTCCAGTGACTGACTTTGAACATGGAAGATAGAGTAGCCAAGGCGTCTGCCATTCGATTCTGATCTCGAGGTATATGATGCAACTCAACCTTGTTGAAGAAAGTCAACAGACGTCTTGCATAATCTCTGTAAGGAATCAAGCCAGGGTGGAAAGTTTCCCATTTGTCTTTGATTTGGTTGATCACGAGAGCTGAATCTCCATATATGTCTAGGATCTTGATCCTTAAATCAATGGCTTCTTCGATACCCATGATACAAGCTTCATATTCTGCGATGTTGTTGGTACAATCAAATAGCAGTCTGGCAGAGAACGGGATATGAGTACCCTTGGGAGTGATGATGATTGCCCCAATTCCATTGCCAAAAGCGTTTACTGCTCCATCAAAAATTAGGCCCCATCTTGATCCAGGCTCAGGACCTTCTTCAGGTAACGGTTCGTCACAATCTTTCATCTTCAAGTACAAGACATCTTCATCAGGAAAGTCAAACTTGAGAGATTGATATTCATTAATTGGTTGATGCGCCAAATGATCGGCGAGAATGCTTCCTTTGACCGCTTTTTGAGCACGGTACTCAATGTCATATTCGGATAACAGCATTTGTCATCGGGCAATCCTTCCTGTTAAGGCAGGCTTTTCAAAGACATACTTGATCGGATCCATTTTGGAGATTAACCAAGTAGTATTGTTGATCATGTACTGGCGGAGACGTTTTGAAGCCCAAGCCAAAGCACAACACGTTTTTTCGAGCATGGAGTAACGAGACTCACAGTCTGTGAATTTCTTACTCAAGTAATAGATGGCATGCTCCTTCTTACCGGTCTCATCTTGCTGTCCAAGCATACAGCCCATGGATTCTTCTAACACAGTAAGGTACATGATTAGTGGTCTTCCTTCAACTGGAGGAATCAATATCGGTGGTTCTAACAGGTACTCTTTGATACTGTCAAACGCTTTTTGGCAATCTTCAGTCCATACAACCCCTTGATCTTTGCGGAGAAGCTTGAAAATTGGCCCACAAGTAGCAGTCATTTGAGAGATAAATCTGGAGATGTAGTTCAATCGTCCGAGAAATCCTCTTACTTGCTTTTCAGTTTTTGGTGCAGGCATCTCTTGAATAGCTCTGACTTTGTCGGGATCTACTTCAATACCTCTTTGGCTGACAATGAAACCCCAAGAGTTTTCCAGATCTAACCCCAAAAGTACATTTGTTAGGATTCAAGCGAAGCTGATATTTCCTTAGTCGTTGAAACAACTTCAAAAGGTATTCAATATGTTCTTCTTCTGTGCTGGACTTGGCTATCATGTCGTCCACATAAACTTCAATTTCTTTATGCATCATGTCATGAAAGAGAGTAGTCATTGCCCTTTGGTAAGTTGCGCCTGCATTCTTTAATCCAAACGGCATCACTTTGTAGCAAAAGGTACCCCATGGGGTGATGAAAGATGTCTTCTCCATGTCTTCGGGAGCCATCTTGATCTGATTATAACCGGAGAACCCGTCCATGAAGGAAAAGACGTTGAACTTAGCGGTGTTATCAACCAGCATGTCAATATGTGGTAATGGAAAGTCATCTTTGGGACTGGCTTTGTTCAAGTCACGGTAGTCAACACACATTCTGACTTTGCCATCTTTCTTCGGAACTGGCACTATGTTGGCCAACCATTGAGGATATTCTGAGGTGATTAGAAAACCTGCGTCGAGCTGTTTTTGAACTTCTACTTTGATCTTGTTAGCCATATCAGGGTGAGTCCTTCGCAATTTCTGCTTAACTGGCAGACATTCTGGCTTTAATGGCAAGTAATGCTGAACAATATTGGTATCCAACCCAGGCATGTCTTGGTAGGACCAAGCAAACACGTCAACATATTCTTTGAGAAGGTCTGTCAACTTACTCTTGATATCAGCATCAAGCAGCGATCCAATGGTCACTTCTTTTTTGTCTTCTTCAGAACCCAAGTTGATCTTTTCTAAAGGCTCTTTGTGAGGCAGAATGGCTCTTTCCTCGTGCTTAAGTAACCGAGAGATCTCGTCCGGGATCTCCTCTTCTTCCTCTTCTTCGGCTTCGAACACAGGAAACTCAAAGTTGGGAGAGGGCATAGGGTTATTGCATTCAATGGGTTTATCAATAGTAAATCTGCACATGTGATTTATATCTATTTCAGAAAATTTATGAATGCAGGAGTGTATGCAGATTTTTTTTTTGAAAAAGTTTTTTTTTTTTTTTTTAATTTCATTTTGGTTTTTTAGGATTACCATTTCCAGAAAAAGCAAAAATAAAACATATAATGTAGGGAATTCAAAATGACACTTTATTTATGATTCATTTTTGAAACAAAGCCCTAAACACAAACTCGTTTGTCTTGGGCAGGACAAAGAGGGAAACTTTTAAAATAAAGCCCTATACACAAAGTTATTTGGGCGGAACATTTAAAAGCAAAGCCCTATAAAACATCTCTCTGCTTTGGGCAAGGCAGGAGGTCAAAATAACAGCGAGGTGATTACTTTGAGCGGCGAACAACATTCGGAACGTCGACAGCCTTCCAGTAGCAACGAACTCCTCTGTGTATTATGTATTCAGGAAAATCCTCCCCAGAGTGATCTTCAGTATTGACATTGACCGCTGGTCGAGCAGGATTTGAAGGTCCTGGTTTGTCACCCTTGTTCTTTGTAGAGTTGAAACGGTCTTCTTCTACTTCTTGAAGAGCATAAGATGAGTCACAATCTTCAGAATTTTCAGGATGTATTTCCCAGTCTTCAGGGTGAAGAGACTCATTGTCAGCGACACTTTCTGAGTCAACTGCGGGACCATTTTCCCCTTCATCTTCAAAAATGGCATTTATGTGATAATAACCATCTTCAGGATTATGAACCTTGGCAGATGCATTGAAGCTGAAATCTTCAGTAATTTCAGGCTGCTGAGAAAATTGACAGGGCTGATAAGCCTCTTCTGGTTGACTATTATATTCAAAGGAATCTCCCTATCCGGTTGGTTGGATATCCTCAATCGCAATCTTGTAACTTTCAGGTGCAGTGTATTTCACCATGTAATCAAATTTTCCATTTGGTTGTCCCAAGGTGTCCCAAACCTCTGCAGGAACAGGCTCAGTTTCTGTGCCTTTGGATTTCTCTGAAGGAGGATATGGTTCTTCCTGAGATATGTATCCCGAGTCATTGAGATAACATTTCCATTCTTCTTCAGGATCGGGTAAACCTTCTTCAATGCATTCTTCGATAAGGACATTAACCTCTTGAGGAATTGGGTTAAGGAATCCTCCACTAATGAAAGTTTCTTTGATCGGACGAAGGGTTTCATCCTTCTTGGTGCAGTTTGAGAATGTTGGTGAACATCCGAGTCCTGCTCTAGTTTCATTCTTGGTCGGGATCACAACTTGCCCCCAGCCAGTGGTAGTTCCATCTTTCACTACTTTTACTGCCTCTTTGTAAGAAGAGATCGATGCTTTCTTTTTGGAAGATTCGTCTTCTAAAGAGAGACCTTGGAACGGAGTTCCTTCCACATCATCAGCACCGATGAAAGAGAAATTGGATAAATGGCTCACCATCAAGGCTTGTTCTCCACTTATTGTTACCAATTTTCCATTTGTTACAAACTTTAACTTTTGATGGAGCGTAGAAGTTACTGCCCCTGCTTCATGGATCCATGGTCGTCCTAACAGACAGCTATAAGCAGCTTGAATGTCCATGACCTGGAAGATGATTTGAAATGTATGTGGACCAATTGTCATGGGAAGGTTGACTTCACCGATAACAGATTTTCGCGATCCATCAAATGCTTTGACAACTACACCACTGAACTTCATAGGCATTCCTTGGTATGACAAGCGAGCAAGAGTCGTCTTTGGCATCACATTCAAGGAAGATCCGGTGTCTACCAACACATTGGACAAAGAGTCTGACTGACAGTTCATAGAAATGTGCAAAGCAAGATTGTGATTTCTGCCCTCCTCGGGGAGTTCTTCATCACAGAAGCTTAAATTGTTGCAAGCTGTTATGTTGGCTATTATCCCATCAAAGTGATCAACAGTCACATCATGATCTACAAAAGCTTGATCTAAGACCTTCATCAGGGCTTCCCTGTGGGCTTCAGAGTTTAAAAGCAATGAAAGTATTGAGATCTTTGAAGGAGTCTGCATAAGCTGATCCACAATCTTGTATTCACTTCTTTTGATAAGCTTCAAAATTTCGTCAAAGTCAGGATTGACATTGGTTCCACTGGACTGACCAACATCAGTGTTTGTATTACTGACAGGAGTTTCCACAGGATTCCCCACTGGTATATTAACAGGATTTTGCCCAGTTACAGGAGCAACAGGCTGCTTTGGAGGTAGTGGAGTATACACACGTCCACTTCTTGTTACACGACTTACATCAGCGATGTTTACGACAGATGAAAGAGTAGGTAAAGGAACTTCTTGTCCGTCTTTTATCATTGTTGCATTGTAGTTGTATGGAACTGCCTTGTCAGAGTCATAAGGAACATGTCCAGGTAGACAAATGATCAAAGGAGCAATAGGAACCTTTGGCTTGTTGTAAGTAACTTCTATGCGTTCGGGCATGTTGAAATGAGGAACGATGACGTTAACTGTAGGCATTTCCGAGTTGATATCTGAGACTAAAAGCTCATGCGGATAACATCCTATCATGTTAACTTCATTTTCATCCCTATTTCTGTAGATCTCAATAGTACCATTATCTAGCAAAACTTGGAGATCTCTTCTCACAATCGAACACCCGTGAGGATCCACACAACAAATTCTACAGGAACCGTATTGATGCTGGCGAAAATTCGGCCCTCGACAAAGAGTAGCGTGCATTTGTACCAAATCTGCTCTTGAGAAGTTGATATTATAGACTCGGTATTGGCCAGGACATCCATATACCATGTTTACAACATGCCCTCCATGATTGGGCAGCGGATTTGCTTGCACATTAGGGTTCAAATTTCTGAAAGAGAGAAGATTAGATCTAACCAACCTCTGAACTTCATATTTCAAAGCTATGCAATGCTCAAGATCATGGCCAGGTGCTCCTTGATGATAAGGGCATGAGACCTCAGCTTTGTACCACCATGGGAGTCTCTCAGGTACTGGTGGTGGTGCTCTAGTTTGAACGAGACCTTTTTCAATCAAAGCAGGGTACAATTCTGTATAGGTCATTGGAATCGGATCAAACTGTGGAGCTCTTTGCACACGATTGTGATTGTTGTTAAGTTGTTGAGCCTGTTGTCGAGGCTGTTGTTGTTGAAACTGTGGGGTAAATCCCGGATTTGGCGCTGTATTAACGACTGGCGCGATAGCAGAAACCTGTTGTTGACGACTGACATTTCCTCTTGGCCTCCCTTGGGATACCATGTCAACACTTTGTTCTTTCTTCTTTGGGAAACCACTCCCGAACTTTTTGGTTCCGCTTGAAGATCCACCTTCTTTAGTTAGGCGTCCGGTTCGGACCCCTTCTTCTAGACGTATCCCCATGTTTACCATTTCGGTGAAATCACTTGGAGCACTAGCAATCATGCGTTCATAATAAAACGGACTGAGAGTATTCAAGAAGATCTTGGTCATCTCTTTCTCTTTTAACGGTGGACTAATCTGAGCAGCCGTTTCTCTCCATCGTTGGGCATATTCTTTGAAAGCTTCATGATCTTTCTGAGCCATGGATCGAAGCTGATCTCTGTCTGGAGCCATATCCAAGTTATATTTGTATTGTCGGATAAAGGCCTCGCCTAGGTCATTGAAAGTCCGAATATTAGTGCTATCCAAGCCTGTGTACCACTTCAGTGCGGCACCAGTCAAACTGTCTTGAAAGTAATGGATAAGCAACTGATGATTATCTGCATAAGTAGACATCTTTCTGGCATACATTACGAGATGACTTTGTGGACAAGAACTACCTTTGTACTTCTCAAAGTCAGGGACCTTGAATTTAGCAGGTATTTGTACACTGGGAACCAAACATAGCTCCTGGGCATTCTTTCCAAACAAATCTTTGCCACGAATAGCTTTGACTTCCAGTTGAATCTTGTTGAACTGTTCTTGGAGATCTTCCACAAGGTTATGCTGATTTGTGCTATCACCTTGATCATGATAAATCTCATTGCCATCATAAGGAACAGTGTGAACCGTAGGGGTCGGAACTGTCATAGTGGGCTGAGAAAGTGCCATAGTGATTTGGGAAAAAGTTACCCCTGAATGTGGAATAAATGCTGAACCTTGTGCAGCAGGTGCTTCAGTTGTAGTTGTTTGAACCCCATAGAAATTATGGCAGAAACCTGTACCAAAACTGAAAGGCGGGCCCCAACCTTCTGGCATGGAAAAAGATGGAATGTTGAATGCAACTGTAGAAACTGGAGTAGTGACTTCAGATGTTACTGTTGCTTGACTGTTGGGTGGCGGCGGCTGATTCTGTGCGGCCATTAAGGAGTCAACCAGAGTAGTGAGACTTTCCAACTTTTCCTGAAGAGTGGTCACTGTACCACGAAGCTCAATATTCTCTTGTTCAGAGTGTTCCATTACTCTTCTTCTGCTTGAACGAGTATTGTATCTGTGATCTGATTGCGAGCGCGGTCGAGAAACTTTGAGACGCGACAGCTTGACGATCTATTGGAGAAAGATCCAAAAGATGAGACTCTATACAACAGACTCGATATGCAGAATGATGTATGCAAAAAGCAATTTATGATTTTTCCAATTATTTTAAAGATTATTTCCTTGCAAACATTTGAACACAAACAATTCTTTTATTGAATAAATGGGAAATGTTACAACATTGGAGCATAGCTCCTTACAAAAGCAAATGATAAATAAAAAAGCTAAACAAATCCTAAACATCTTCATCAGACGAAGAACCAAATGCGTTGTGCAGCTTGAGCTTCATGATTTCTTTCCCATAGTAAGCTTTCAACTCGGCCTTTTCAGCTCTCAGCTTGTCAACAACATTCTTCCAATTGTCAGGCATCGGAGCGTTGCTTGTCGAGGCTTCAGGATTTTTCTTGCTTTCTTTGATGTATCTTCTGATTGCGGCGTCTTTCCGACGGATCTTCTCATCTTTGCTCATGAGCCATCCATCCTGATAATAGAGAGTTTCTTCGTGATCTTTCACCCTTTTCTTCAACTTTTTATTTTCCTCATCAGTTTTACGAAACTTTTCTTCCCAAGCATCCTTTTCTAACCTCATCTTGGCTAAAATCTCCTGGTACTCTTCCACATTGTTAATGGGAACATTGGGTAGTTGAGACACCACAGGGAACATGGGTTTTTCATAATCATAAGGCATTCGAAACTCCTTTGCTCTTTTCTTCACCCAGCAGGTATAGGCGTTCGTAGCAATGCAGTTCTTTATATCACCTTTTCCTTTCCATCGGACGTCGTACCAAGCTCTCACCATTCTTGTTTTCAACCCTTGAGGATCCTCCCCTTCTTGGTAGAAGTAGCTTTCCACTGCGAGACCAACAGGTTTAACTGAATTTGCATACCCGAGTTGTCGTCGGGCTAGGACCGGATTGTAGTTAATTCCTCCTTGTGTACCAATGAGGGGTACGTTGGCGAACTCTCCACAACTATCAATGATTTCTGTACCGCAGCGAGCCAGAGCATACCAATGGATATCATTATTAGTAAGGGACATAAGTCTTCGAGGCCAATGCAAACCTTCTCGGTTTTCCGTGAAAATAGGAGACTTAGGTAAGTGTGAAACAATCCATTTGTACAAAAGAGGTGCACAACATACAATGATTCCACCACCTTGGCGATTTTTGTGATGAATAGAGAAATACATGTCACCAAGCAAAGTCGGAACAGGATTTCCATTCAGAAAGATTTTTATGGCGTTGATATCAACAAAGTCGTTGATGTTGGGAAATAGAACCAACCCATAGATGAGCAAGGCTAATACACCTTCAAAAGCTATCATGCTACCAGTTTCAATGAAATCAAAGGCTTTCTTTATTAAAAACTGCGAAGTCAAACCCGGAAGGTTTCCTTTGGTAGTCCAATTACTTTCTACTTCAGATTTCTTCAAGTGGATACCTGCTGCAATGGCTGGTGACTTAGGAATGGCTTCCAAACCATTGAAAGGTATTTTGTCAGACACAGGAATACCCAAAAGATTGGCATATTCTTCCAAGGTTGGTACCAACTGATAGTCTGGAAAGGTGAAACACCGGTAGACGGGATCATAGAACTGAACCAGAGTTTTGAGAAGTCCTTCATCAACATGAGTGTTCAAGATAGGCAAAAGCTTTCCATGGCTTTTCCTAAAATCAGAAGGATCTTGTACAAAAGATGCTAACTCTTTCAGTCTTTCTACATTAGGAGCTTTGAAACCGTACTTCTTGGTATGCCTTTTTACCCACTCCATAACTTAATCCTATAATGTTTGCAAGGAAAATTTCTAAAAATTTTTTGGAAAAATCATGTTTTTATGGAAAAAGATGGGTTTTTTAATGAATGTATGAATGCATGGATGCCACATATTCAAACATGGTAAAGCAAACATGGTGCGACAAACATGGTAGCGCAAACATGGTAATTCAAACATAACTCTACAAACATGGTAACACAAACACGGTACACACAAGTTCAACGGTCCAGCGTCACGAGCATGAGGTCAGAGAACCAAACATGGGATAGTACTAGGGTTTATCACCTGCAAAACATGTTCTACTGATACGTCAGAGTCCACATTTTTCTTTCGGATATTACCGGCTTGCACAACTGAACTTGTGAGCCAGCAATATTCTCAAGAAAAACTCGTCTGAGTGTGGTTCTCCGCATGACAACTAATCCAAGTCTACACCTGAATAGTTTCTGCACCACAACCTAATAAGGCCAGGATGGGTTGGGGTTCTACAGCCAACTCAGCTTCTACAGTTCAATGAAAGCAATAATGTCTTCGCAACTGAACTTGCTAAACATATACTACAAACAAGGAACCTCCACTGAGCGGAAGGATTCTCATGCTGACTTTTTAAGGACTGAACTCCTTGTATGCCATACATGACTATACCCTCCACCTAATTCTTATGTGTACTTAATCCGGGTTAGGATTTGTCCATAATGTATCACTTGTAACAGAATCACACAAGTAACAGAACCAAGGAACCACACATGTAACAAGAATAAAATAAAAACAAAATAAATAGAAATAACCCTTTCTTTGGAAACAACAAAAAGTTTAGTTCCCCAGTGAAGTCGCCATTTTTCTGTCGCGGGCGAAAAATCGTTTTGTTCCTCTTTTTTGTGGATGAGACACCTGATGCCTTCTTTGGGCTCGAGTGCTCATAAAAATGATTTTTCTTTTGTACCGACCAAACTTTTTATTGTTTCCAAAGTAGGAAAAGGAAAAAAGCTGCAATAACCTAAAAAGTGGGGGAGAGATTCCGGGTAAGAGGGTTGGTTATACGAAGGGAAGGTATTAGCACCCAACGTATCTATAGTACTCTATAGGTTTCTTTATTTTGTTTTATTCCATTCTTGTTGTGGTGGAGGTTCTTGTGAAATAGGTGGGACCTAAGGTGTTTGTTTGATTATGCTCGCAAAGATCATCGCGATCCTCTGCATACATATCCCTTAGAGGGAATCAGAGCATCTGTAGCTCGGGGTCTACGGGTGCTAAGGTTTGAATGGTTTTTTTTGTTTTGTTTTGCTCGCCAAGGATCGACCTTGTGCCTACGTATTCTCAAAGGGATGTTGAGAAAGTCAGAGCAATCGTAGTTCCCACTTATGCTAGTGGAAGCAAAGGAAAATAGACAAATGTCGTCTAAATGCTAGATGTATCTAATCAATATCATCACATACATCTGTTTGTTTTTTGTTTGAAAATCTTTTCATTATAAGCCCGGGGCCATGCCACTTAGGGTGCTTAGAATGATAAAGATGTTTTTGTTGTTTAACCAGCCTTGTGGCAAAAGTTTCAATGAAGTCAGCCTTGTGACAAAAACTTTGATTAATCAGCCAGCCTTGTGGCAAAAGTTTCAATGAAGTCAGCCTTGTGACAAAAACTTTGATTAATCATCCAGTACGGTGGTAAAACAGTTTGATTGATTAGCCAGCCTTGTGGCAAAAAGTTTGATTGATTGATTGTTTGTGATGATATAGAAGAGATACTCCTATCATAGAGATGAAAAATGTCTAATCTCCTAGGGTATTTGATTTGGATATTGGGGATGCTTATAAGAAGCCCGTGGGTCCTTGTACGAAGCCCAAGAGGAGGCTATCCGAGGGTCCTTGCATTGTAAGCCCAAGAGGAGGCTATGGGAGGGACAATCCAGGGTCCTTGCATTGTAAGCCCAAGAGGAGGCTATGGGAGGGACACTCGTTTGTACAAAGCCCAAGGGGAGGCATGGTATAGTTGGTTTGAGCTCTTAGAGCGATTTCACCGGGAAACCATACTCTATGTCCTAACCTAAACTAGTGGAGATTCTTTGCATGAAGCCCAATAGGAGGCTATGGGGAACCTAGTGTTGTACTAAGTTGAACAAGCACACATATCACACATATGAACAAACATGAACAAGTATGAACAAACATGAACAGGTATGAACAATTATATATATATGACAGAGTGTGTGTATATAATGGAGTTTATGAAGGAAATATACCTGTAAGCATGATCCATTTGTATACACAGGGCTCGGGACTCATACTCGGGGAGAGGTCCACTTGAGTTTATTCAAAGCTATGTAAACAGGTATTTACAGAGGGCTTGGGACTTATACCTACATGGAGGCCCATGGTATTTTTGGGAAGATTTAAAGAAACCTTCATTTTTGGTTTGTTATTCAAAGTTTAAAAACGCATTGATTGAGATATGTACAAAAGGCGTACAATGAAATACCTAATTTCATGTACTGGAAGGGGTATGTACAAAAGGGCTTGGGACTTATACCTACATGGAGGCCCATGGTATTTTTTATGAAACATGGTTGATTATTTTTAACAGACGCGAGGTTTGTTGTTTTGAAAACAATTTGAAAGGTATTGTTTTGAAAGAGTTTTCTGTACAAAGAAAAACTGTATAAAAGGAAAAAGGAGTGGGTCTTATACTCTCTAATATTCGAGAGGCCCCACATCATTTTGAAAATCAATTGATCAATTAAAAAGATTTAATCAATAGTTTTCTTTGAAAATCAAAAGAAAATGGTTTATCGTTTTTGAAAAGAATCGCGATCGCTTATTTAAAACGATTTGAATTTTGAAAGAAGTTAATTTAATCAAGATAAACAAAAAGATTGTCTTCAATTGACACTTAGATGATTAGGGTTTGCTCAAAAAATATTTACAAGTGATTAAGTTTGAGAAATCAAGTGAAAAACAATATTTAAAAGTATTAAAAAAACTTAAAATATGTTATTTTAAACTTAATTAAAAATATATTAAATGAATCTTTTTTTGTGATTTTTTTTGATATTGTCAAAATATATATATTAAATAAGAGGTGTGTAAAAAATGAATAAAAAATGAGTTAATTTGATTGGTTAAATTAAATGATGAAGTTGTGAAGAAATTAAATGACAAAAGTGATAAAAAAATAGGTTTTGTCTTCCAAAGGGCTTGAACCCACGCCCTCACGCTCACCACTCAAAACAATAACCAACTGAGCTGCGCTTGCAGCTTGTAAATAACACGCTTCCAGTTTAATATATTTTAAAACAACAATTTGAATTTTCTGAACCAAAAACGCGCCAAGTACACAACCCTAACTGATTTTCAAATTTCTTCAAAAATGTGTTGTTTTGATTGATCAAAGGGTCTATCTCACTCGGTTTTTCACGAGGAACATGATGGTGCCCTCATAATTCATTTATTTCTGCTCTAAGGTGGTCAATTTTGTGATGAACACGAAGAACCCTAATTCTGAGATTGATCATGAAATCGTGTATGATTGATGAATTGTGAAATTGATTGAGGGTTAATGATCAGTGATAGTGCAGAAACAAGATGGTATGTTCATTTTTCATTTATGATGCATGTATGATGGAGTTTGAAGTTCATGAGCACTTACCTCAAAAACGGCCAAACTGGAAATTGAAATCGTGCCTGGAGGTGTTACAGATGCTTTGTGATGATCTGGATAGCTTCAATGGACCTTATGTGATGTGTTTGAATGCCTGGAATGAACTGGAAACCTCTTGATCACCTTGTGGTACCCGAACTGCAGTTTAGCTCAAGTGAGGATCAAGCTAGTTGATTTTGATGTTTCAGATCATGTATGATGGTTGGAACAGTTCATGTGAAGTATATGGAGTGTGTTTAGATGATTAACTTAGACAGATATGGCCTGGTATGAGAATTGATATGTTAAGGCTCATTTTATGCAAATATGGTGGTTGAAGAGTGATTCTGAGATTTAGGGTGATTTGGGGTGTATGGATGGATCAAACACATCCCATATGATGTTTGTGGTTTGTGGGAAGCATCACTTTGGTCAGAACTTGCAAGAGATGGAGGTTGAGTTTTCTACCTCACTTTGAAACACATGACTTGTAATTCAAGAAAGAAGAGAGAAAACCTATAATTGTGAGGTTTTGGTGTGATTTGCAATGAAGTTTGGACCTCTATTTATAGGCCAAGGTTTCTGAATACAAAGCTTTGCAAGTTGATCAAGAATTGGTGATTTGGCATTTGAAGATAAAATGGAATCTTTACATTTAATGCACATGGTTAAAAGTTACTAAACCATGGTTAAATCCCAAGCTTCTTATCCTCTTCCATTCTGATCTCATATCAGAAAATATCTCTTCAATTATTGCCTCTTTGCATCATTGCTTGGATTATAGGTCATGTAGTCTTGAAACTTAGTGAAAAATGGTGAAAATTCAAGTGAAAATGATCACTAAATGCATAATTCAAAACCATACCTACACTCCATATTTTTTCATGCTCTTTGACATTTTGGAAAGCTCATGTTACACACTTCAAAAGCTTAGTTGAAAGTTTCTTCAAGACCTTTAAGGAAATGGGTGAAAAAGATCCATGAACTTTGAAGAAAATGAAGTTTTAAGTGAAGTTTTCATAAGATGCCAACTTTGAAGCTCCATATCTCTTAAATGGTTGATCTTATGGAAAAAAATTATATGTGTCAAAGTTGTTTATTGGATCAAAATCTACAACTTTCATGTTGGAAGTTTTTTTCAGTTTGTAGGTGAAATTTTGAGTTATTCCCCTCCAAAGTTTGGAAAAAACCATGAAAAACACTTAGAATTTTTCTAAGTATGGAAAGTCAAACTTTTGACTTTTTGATTCTTGATTGATTTTCTTGATTTTTCTTGATCAAATGACTTCATATATCATATATTGATGATTTTTAACTTCAAAAGTCATGGTTGACCAAAATTCCCCAAAAGTCAATGGTGATCTTGTACAGTTGACTTTTTCAGACGAATCGCGTTTCTGGAGATTTCAAATGAAACAGGCTACCCTCACCAAATGAATGGTATGAATGGATCATATTGAAGCATTAGAGGATATTGAGCCATGGTTTGAGTTGTGGCACCATGTCCTGATTAAAAAGTCAGTTGTTCAGTGAATTAGGTCAAAAACCCTAATTGTCGACCAGATGAAATTGATGACTGTAGGTCTTGAATTGAGATGTAATTTCCATTGGATTTTGTCATAGGGATTATTTGAGGATGATTGAAACCTTTGATTGACTCCCTGGGGATTTTTAGGGTTTCCCAAATGTGATCCCTGATTTTGGTCCCTGATAGTTCAAAACCCTGATCTGAGGATTTGTCTGATCAATCTTTGTGTAGGAGATGTTATGAGCCAATGGATTAGGTCAAAATGATGCACTTGGGGTCTTGATATCATGTCCCAAGTCATTAGGTCAAATCCTGAGCAAAAGTCAGGAGTATGCTATCTTCAGTCAAAACCCTAATCTGGTTGATTCAAAGTTGTTGAGCTTGTTGAGATGAATCTGAGGACCAAATGTTGATTATTGATGAAGATGATTCATTTGAGATGAAGGGAGAACAAAACCCTAATTGATTGTTACTTGTACTGATGAGTGATTTCCAGATTAAACCCTGCTGAGTCACAAGTAGCAAACACAAGCTATGCAATTTGTTAGAGATGCAAATGATGTATATGCAAATGATATGAGGTGGTATCTTAGGTCAAAAATTGGGGTATGACAGATGCCCCTATTTAAGTTTCTTCATCCTGAGACATGAAGATTGAAAATCTTCGTTTTGATAGGGTGGAAGAGACTTAAATATCAGAAGACGCAAATTTTGGACCTAAGATACCAAAATTGCGAATGATGTAAGGATATCTTTACCGAGGGGATATCAAAACTGACTCCGCTGGGGAAAAGAGGTTGGGAAGGATGTCTCAATCCGTCTTTAGGAAGAGAATCCGTTTTTCTCGGGAAAGCAAGTGTATGCTTCACCGGGGAATGATAGCTTTGTAAGAAAAGCTTACCTATCGACATTATCGACTATCAGCATGGGGATAGACTTGTTTAATAATGCGAAGGTGAAAGGTATGAAACTGTATTACCGACTACCAGCGTTGTGATAGACTTGACAAGGTAAAAAAAAGAGTTTCAAAGGTTTGGTTAATATTACCGACTATCAGCATGGTGATAGACATGTTTAATAATATAACCAGAACAAAAGGTTACCGACTACCAGCCTCGTGATAGTGGTTTTGAAGACATGATCAATTATCAGCCGAGTGATAAAATGATTTTGGAGACTTTGATAGGGGAATTACTGGATATTCAGCCTTGTGAACAGTAATAAGGCCCTGATTTGTCAAATGGTCTTCATGATTGATTTCCTAGAGAGGAAAAGTCTTTTGGAAGAGACATAAGCTGCTCGGATGATGAGGCTATTGCTTATTGTCTGTTTTTTACGACTCTATTTGAGGAATCGGAATTTGAATCTCTGGTAAAGACAAGGTTCTAACCAAGAATGAATTGGAAAGAGACAGTCAAACAAGACTTTGTTCCCATGAGGAATGAACTCAAATGGGGATTTTCTCCTTTGTTTTTGAGAGGAGAAACTGAAGCAACCTTCTTCCACGAGGAATGATCTCAGTAGGGAACTGGAGAAAGAAGATGTTCTTTCTGCTTATGGGTGACAACCTGTTAGAGAGATGACACGCCCATACCTGCTTCTTTTTTCTCTTTCGCTTTTTCTTCCTTTTTTCTTTCTTTTTTTTCTTTTTTTTTTTTTTTTTTTTTTTTTTTTTTTTTTTGAGGATAAATATATCCTAAACAAGCGATTACTGAAAAAATGCAAGAATGCATAAATGATGCAAATATGTATGAATGATGAATGTCATGAATGTAGCATGCATACTGACAATACTGACAGACAGAAGAGTATATACTGGAGATGGACCAACGTCGCAATACAACTAGATACTTGGTAAATGTTCTTCAACACGGTGTAGATAACACAGGCGATGAATGGTACTGCATGCTTTAGACTTCTCTGGGGAAGATAAGCATCTTTTCTTATTGAGATGGAAGAACCTCTTCATTGGTGATGGAAAATCTTCGTCACTGGGGATAAAAGACCTTCTTTACTGGGGATAGAAGAGCTTCTTCACTGGGGATAGAAGAGCTTTTCCTATCATAATCCTTGATTCATTCTATGGAGATAGCTGTTGATGTTCCTTCCGTTGTTCACAACTCAAAGGAAAATTTCGCTTTTATTTTGAAAAAGTGAAGTAAATTCATTTAAAACTTTTTTTTCTTTTTTTTTTCAAAAGTGAATAACACAATTAAAGCGTCATTTTGTAAGCTGAAAGAGATTAAAGATTGCAAACAAATGGGCACAAGGCTCAAATTTATTTAATAGGATGGTAATCAGCTAAAGGCGTGATTCCATAGAGTATTTAAAAAAGTTGGAAATGGTAATTATGCGGAAAAGGCTACATTGAAAGCAATAACCACTATTCCCCCTAACAACTTTGAGTTCCAACTGTGCTTGTTGCTTCAGATTGGCAATGATTTGTTTGAAGATCCTTTGATGAAGTACAGACTCCTCAGGTGACGAAGTACAGACTGATGCAGTTACTTTGTCATAAATCCCTAATTTTTGCCTAGATTGCCCTTTCAGGTTTTCAATCTACCAGGATGATTTTTTTCTGTTTATTGTCTCTAATTTTTGCCTGGACCGCCCTTCCGGGTTTTCAGTCCACCGAGACGCTCATTTTTGCCTAAGTCGCCCTTTGCGGGTTTTCGACTTACCGAGCTGTTCTTTTGTTCTTTTTTAGACAAAGTATTTCTTGACTGCATTAGCATTCACAGGATGTGGGAGTTCATCACCATCCATGGTTGTAAGAATCATGGCGCCGCCAGAAAATGTTCTTTTGACAACATACGGGCCTTCGTAATTAGGAGACCATTTGCCCCTAGAATCTGGTTGAAAAGACAAGATCTTTTTAAGCACGAGGTCGCCTTCTTGAAATTCACGAGGTCAAACCTTTTTGTTGAAGGCTTGTTTCATCCTTGCTTGGTACAACTGTCCATGGCATAGAGCAGTCATACGTTTTTCTTCGATTAAGTTCAACTGATCGTATCTGCTTTGACACCATTCAGCTTCTGATAACTTAGTTTCCATGAGGACTCTCATTGATGGGATTTCAACTTCTACGGGGAGCACAGCTTCCATGCCGTATACTAGAGAAAAGGGAGTTGCCCCTGTTGAAGTACGCACTGAAGTACGATACCCATGTAAAGCAAATGGCAGCATTTCATGCCAGTCTTTGTAAGTGACGACCATTTTCTGGACGATTTTCTTAATGTTCTTGTTGGCGGCTTCGACGGCGCCGTTCATTTTTGGTCTGTAAGGAGAAGAGTTATGATGCTCAATCTTGAATGAGATGTTGCGCTATCTGCCCCACTTGAACTTCCAGATTTTTAATTGAGGCCGAAGTGTTTCTGTGGTTGTTTCTTGTTTCTTCTTGGAACTGAGAACACTGCCCAGCTAATCTTTCAATTGCCACTTCCCACTCTGCCTTCTGGGTACCTTGTTGTTGTTGATCCTTCCAAGCAAAATTTGGATGATTCTTCCACCCTGGATTATAGGTGTTAGAATACGGGTTGTTTTGCCTTAGGAATTTGATTTCTTCAATCTGCTTGGGAGTAGCAAAACAGTACACCGTTTGGTGTGGGCCATTACAGATTTCACAGCTTATAGGTTGAGCTTGTTGAACTTGAGCCACTTGTTGTTTACCTATATTCATAGCCTTCAATTTCTTTTCAACTTCTGCGGCTATCGCATCTTCAACCCGAGTTTTAGAAGTCTCCAGTTGGAGATCAATGATTCCTTCCGGTTTGCTAGCACACCTGTCATACAATTCCAAATGCTCATTTGCAGCTATTGCTTCAATGATTTTTATGATGCCTGAGGCTGTTGTGAAATTTGTCGAGCCTCCAGCTGCTGTATCAATTAACTGTTTTGTTTTCATTCTGAGCCCATTGACAAATACTTGCATCTGTTCAGTCTTGTCCATATTGTGAGTGGGACATGCTACTTGAATTCTTTTGAATCTTTTGTATGCATCTCCTAAGGGCTCACCCTCCTTCTGCTTGAAATTCAGAATGTCATACCTCTTCCTTATAAATACCGAGGCGGGAAAATACTCATTTAAGAAAGCTTTTTCCATCTCTTCCCATGATGTAATGCTGCCCGCTGGAAGGGAATAAAACCACTCTTCTGCTTCTTCTGCCAAGGTGAATGGAAACATTCTCAGCTTTTTGGCCTCTTCTGTATGACCTTCGATTTTTAAAGTTGTACTCATGGTCAGAAACCTCTGTAGGTGCTTGTTTTCATCTTCATTAACCTTTCCGGTGAAAGGCTTTCTTTCGAGCTGAGTGATGGTGCTTGGATGCAATTGAAAATTAGGAACATTCACCGGTTGGTTGACAATAGTAAGTCTTCCTCCCGGTGTGTTTCTAGCACCATAGTCTCCGAGAAGTCTCTCTGGTGGTGGTACCTCGCCCATGATATCTTCTTCACTTTCGGTGTCTGAACCAGAATGAACTGTAATTACTTCTTCCTCAGATTCCAGTTTAGCTTGACGAGTTTGTCTGCGCCTTGCGTGAAACGTCCTTTCAATTTCTGCGTCAAAAAGAAATTCTGTTGAGGCCTTACCTCGGATAAACAGATTAGACAATTATTAGAATGAGGAACAAAAATAAAATAAAATTTTTTTTTTAGAAAATAAGATTTTAGTCGCAGAGCAACAAAATTCTAATTGAAATAAAACTAAAAACTCTACAATTTTCGGTAGTCCCCGGCAACGGTGCCAAAAACTTGATCGGAAAAATAGCAAGTGTACTATTTTGCCTCTGTAGTAATAAAGGGAAAACTCCCCGAATATCGATCTCAAGGACTACGTGATATTATAGAGTTAGTAGGAATTCAATTAAACAAAAAGCCTTTGGGGTTTTGGTTTTTATGAGTACGAATTAAATTGCAAATAAACTTAAAAAGGTTGATTTAGCCAAATATTAGTAACATGCCAGGGTAGGTGTGTGCATTAACATGTAACAATTCTGAACCCTTGTTTCATTAACAAAATTCAACTTATCAATTATCGGTTCTTAAGGGTAATTGCTCCTAAGTCCCTAGTGGGCAAACCTTTGAACATTGAAATCCTAATCCCAAAGTCCTTCGGAATTAGTGATCAAATCAAGTATTATTATAATCAAGAATAATCCGGTTACTATAGGGTATCCCTAGTCCTAGGTGATATCTACTATAGTATAATGGTATAAAAACCCTAACAATGGATGTCAATCCTAATTGTCAGTCATAAATCAATCCAGTTGGTCCGACGAGGAAAGCATTAAAAACCTTATACCATTAAATTGAACATGAAAGAGAAATATGTTATTGAAATTCGGAGGTCAAAATCATCACAAATGTTAATCAGGGACACCCCCTAGCATTGGGGGGTTTAGCTACTCATATCATCCAAAGAAATTACAAAGATATCAAATAAAGACATTACAATAGAGATGATGAACTTTGATCTTTCAATGGCTTCCGCTCATGAGAGTTCTCTGTTCTTCTCCAATTGCATAGGCTTCCTTTCTCAATCCTCCAATTCTCCGTGTGGCAAAAAGATACCTAATTCCTCTTGAAAACTCTCCTAAATAGTGCATACTCACTTAAGTTGGTTGGAAATCCCAAAAACACCCTTGCAGGCAAACCACTGGACAAAATCACAAAAATCACTGAAATCAGCGTCAAACCCAACACGGGCCGTGTTGTGCAACACGGGCACCCGTGTTGGTCCCCTGTCATTTATTTTTCAAGATCCAAGTCCCAGGCTTAGCATCACGGGCCGTGTTGAGCAACACGGGCACCCGTGTTGCACCACTGTTTTTCCAACTTCTTGCGCCCTCTTCCTGACACGGCCCGTGTTGGGCAACACGGCCACCCGTGTCAGGCCTCCTGTAGCATGTTTTTGAAATTCCTTCGAAACTCCGAGTTTTGCACTGATTTACTCCGATTTCTCCATATGAACCTGAAAACATTAAGACATACAACCAAAGCATAAAATGATGAATAAAGAAATAAAACACTCAATAACATAACTTAAACATACTTAAAAACAACGATAAATATATGTGTGAAAACCACTGATCAAACTCCCTCAAACTTAAACCGTTGCTTGACCTCATGCGACAATTACAAAAGTTAATGACCTTCAAAGCACACAGTGTTCATACGTGAGATATCCGTCTGTATTGATCAAGAAACAGTGGGTTTGGCATTCTTGGAGATTTTTAGGATTTTTGTCTTCTTTTTCACCTTCTGTCATACCAGCTGAAGTTTTCTCATTCACACCTGCCCTATTTTTCTTAACTCCTAACATCTTCAAGGTTACTTCTTCATCAAATGATTTCAGCGTTAGTGTCCCTTTTTCTATGTCGAAGTTGCAGCGGTCTGTCGACAAAAATGGTCACCCAAGAAGGATAGGAGTTTCTTCGTCTTCCAGAATATCCATGATGTGGAAGTCAACAGGGAATACAAACTTATCAACTTCCACTAGTGCATCTTCAGCTACATCATAGGATTTCTTGACGGTGTGATCAGCGAACCTTAACTGTGTCTTACTTTCACTAATCTTTTCTAATTCAAGCTTTTTGAAAATGGACAAAGGCATTAAACTCACACTAGACCCAGAATCGAGGAGTACCTTTTTAAATGCTATATTCTTGATAGTGCATGGTATCGCCACTGCCCCAGGGTCTTTCCTCTTTATTGGGATCTTTCTTGCTGTTGAGACTATACCACACTTCTCCGTTGCAATTTTTGGTTCTCCTCCTAGTGATCTCTTTTTCGCCAACACCTCCTTCATAAATTTCTTATACAAAGGCATGTGCTCAAGGGCTTCAAAGAATGGGAGATTTACCTCTAACTTTTTGAACAATTTAGTAAATTTCTCAAAGTCTTTCTCTCTTGAACCCTTCTTTGTCACTCTGGAGGGGAAGGGTAGTTTTATCACCGGTTCAGCGTCTTTCTTAATTTTTTCTTCAATTGGTTTAACCGGTGGTACCACCACTTCTGGCTCTTTTGGATTCTCTCTTATTTCCAGATCCACCTCTATTATCATGGGGTCATCTATTTCCTCTTTTTCTTTTTCTTTTTCAGATTCTGCTACTCTCCTACTTCTTGTAGTAACAGCATTAATCTTCTCTTGGTCTTTCGGATTTTTCACAGTTGAGCTCGGTAGGGTACCTAGTGCCTGTAGAGTGAGATGCTGTGCTATCTTCCCCACTTGAACTTCCACATTTTTAATTGAGGCCGAAGTGTTTCTGTGGTTGTTTCTTGTTTCTTCTTGGAACTGAGAACACTGCCCAGCTAATCTTTCAATTGCCACCTCCCACTCTGCCTTCTGGGTACCTTGTTGTTGTTGATCTTTACAAGCAAAATTTGGATGATTCTTCCACCCTGGATAGATGCTGGGGAAATTGAATTCGTTCCTCCAGAGACTCCAAATGTCATCACTGCACCTATGCCAAAACATGACAAGACCGTTAATGCTATCATAGACACTATTTATATCTATGATGTGAGAGAATTGTCAACTCCGCTCCTTGAAGTCAAAAGAAAGCTAATACGAGCTGGTTTATTCCCAGGTTGTGACCCTGATTGCTTTTATTGTGCACACCTACCCAATGGTTGTGAAAATCTGAAAGGAGGAATCCAAAAGTGGATGGATCATCGTATCGTTATGTTTGAGAAGCTCCCTTCTATAGACAATTTGTGCGAAGTTTTTTCAAATGGGATGAAGATAGAGGACGTTTCAGTGGTTTCTAACATGCCACTGAAAATCCCTACCAAAGCTCCCTTCAAAATTTCTGCTGCACCCAGAGTGGCATCTGTAATCATCACTAGTTCGGCTCCATTTCCATACTCCTCAGACAAAGCTGTCCTGTGGAGTTATGACATTAATGTTTATGTCCATGGAGTTAAGCAAGACACCTTGACTGAAGAGGCCATGAATTTTACTACTCCAACTGTTGATAATATTGTGGGTACTAGTAAGATTACGAGAAGTGGAAGGATCTTTTCACCAGAAATTTCTCCAAATATTGCTACTAATCCAGTCCAGGTCCCAGTTCCTAATCAAGATATCAACGCTCGAGGCAAAGACCCGCTAGTTGAACCAGTTCAAGTACCTGTGGAAGTCACTATTGAAGATCCTTCGAGGCAAGAAATGGAGGAAATATTGAAAATCATCTGCAAAAGTGATTACAATATTGTCGAACAACTGGGGCACACTGCTTCAAAGATTTCAATGCTGTCTCTGCTAAAGTATTCAGAAGCTCATGCCAAGGCCTTAATGAAGTTCTTGAAAGCTGCACATGTACCACAGGAGATTTCAGTCGACCAATTTGAAAATTGTGTTGCCAATCTAACAGTAGATAACGATCTCGGTTTCTCTGATGCTGATTTAACCCCTGCTGGGAAAAATCACAATAAAGCCCTGCACATCTCTATTGAATGTAACGGCACCACTCTGTCTCATGTGCTGGTAGACAATGGTTCCTCTTCGAACGTGTTACCAAAAGTAGTACTGGAAAAACTTGACTTCAAAGGAGTTGTGTTACAACCAAGCGATGTTGTGGTAAGAGCCTTCGACGGGTCAACAAGAACAGTATACGGAGAAGTTAAGCTCCCAATCAGAGTGGGCTCTCAGATCTTTGATTCTACCTTTTATGTGATGGAAATTCATCCAGCATACTCCTGTTTACTAGGACGCCCTTGGATACATGGGGCAAGAGCTGTAACTTCTACCCTGCATCAGAAGTTAAAGTATCCGGTAAAAGGCAATGTCGTCACAGTTTATGGCGAAGAAGAATATGTGGTTAGCCACCTGAGTAACTCCAAGTATGTTGAGATGGATGGCGAATTCATCGAAACCCCCTGCCAATCTTTTGAGGTGGTCCCTCCAGATGTCTCTACTGCCAAACATATTTCTGCTACTCCTGCTACAAAAATAACTCCAACTATGGCTTCTCTCAAAGATGCTAAAGCTATGATCGAAGAAGGTGGTTGCACAATATGGGGACAACTCCTTGATGTGCCTTACAAGTTCGATAAGCTAGGTCTGGGCTATGCTAATGGAATTCAGAAGAATGATCAAAGTCCTTATTCTGGAGGATTAATGTCACATTTCATCAGCCAAGGAATAAATGCTATTGAAGATGAAGTTCCACCTGTTTCCAAGGAAGTTTGGGATACTTTGGGAGAACCAAGCGGCAGGTATGATTTTCTAGTGAAGTACACTGCTCCTCAGAGTTCTTTTATTGCCATTGAAGACATCGTCCCAACTGGATGGGATGATCAGTTCGAAGATTACAAAAGTTTCACAAGTTCCATTACTGAGCAATACCAAAGTCCACCTGTTTTCAAGGAAGTTTGGGATACTTTGGAAGAACCAAGCGGCAGGTATGATTTTCTAGTGAAGTACACCGCTCCTCAGAGTTCTTTTATTGCCATTTAAGACATCGTCCCAATTGGATGGGATGATCAGTTTGAAGATTGCAAAAGTTTCACAAGTTCCATTACTGAGCAATACCAAAGTCCACCTAGTCCAAAAGAAGTTTGGGATACGCTGGGAGAACCAAGTGGTAAGTATGACTTTATGGTGAAGTATTCCGCTCCCCTGAGCTCGCAAGTCGCTATTGAAGACATCACCCCAACTAGATGGGATCAACATTTCGAAGACAATATGACACTCACAAGCCCTGTCGCTCCTGAAGAAGTCTGGGAAACACCAAATAACGAGAATGATTTTCTGATACAGTACACTGCTACCCAAAGTGTACAAGTCTCCCTCAATGACATCATCCCAACTGGATGGGACGATCTTATCGGGTATCTCTCTCAACCAACAGAAGTATCTCAGCCTAGGCTCTCGTATCCAGTAGAGTATCTTGCTCGTCCTGAAGGATCAACAGCTCATTTCACCACCAAAGAAGTCAATGTTGTGGAAGACGAAGAAGAAAACTGCAACTGGAGCAGCTGGATATTCCCTACTCATAACCATGGATTGAACAACTAGGAAGCTAAAGATGTTATCTCCTTTGATCAGGAGTAAATGCAATTTCCTATTTTCGTTGTTTATATGTTCAAAGATAAAAATGGTTCATGTACTATCGAACCATGAACTTAAAAGCCAGGTGCCTTGCCCGAAGCACACTGGTCCTTTTTATAAGGGTTTGTCATACCATGATCATATGTTCATTCAATAAAATCATGGGACGTTTGCATATTCAAATTTTGTGATCCTTTTTGTTTTTTTCTTTACTTCATTCATTTTCAAATAGCTATGTGTTCTTACACACACCCACATAATAAATGCAGATTCACATTCACTTTGGATCCTGTTGATAACGATTCTGCTATTGCCAGTCATGACTTTGAAAATCTGATCTACCAAACTGAGGACGAAAGTGAGGAAGATTGTGAAGTACCTAGGGAACTTGCAAGGCTGTTAGAACAAGAAGAAAAGACTATACAGCCGCATGAAGAGCCAATTGAGGTAATCAACCTGGGTAGTGACGAAGAAAAGAAAGAAGTCAAGATAGGGGCTGATTTAGAAGACAGTGTCAAGCAAAGACTGGTTCAAATGTTACAAGACTACGTTGAGATATTCGCTTGGTCCTATGAAGATATTCCTGGCCTTGACACAGATATTGTGGTCCATCGCCTGCCAATCACAGAAGGAAGCACTCCAGTTAAGCAGAAACTGCGGAGAAGTAGGCCCGACATGTCCAAGAAGATTAAAGACGAGGTTGAAAAGCAATTCAACGCTGGCTTTCTAAAATTTGTGAGTTATCCTCCATGGATAGCTAACATCGTGCCTGTACCTAAAAAAGACGGGAAGGTCAGAATGTGTGTAGATTACAGAGATCTGAATCGAGCAAGCCCCAAAGATGATTTCCCTTTACCTCACATCGATGTACTGGTTGACAATACTGCACAATGCAAGATATTTTCCTTTATGGACGGATTCTCAGGTTACAATCAAATCAAGATGGCGCCAGAAGACATGGAAAAAACAACCTTCACAACACCCTGGGGAACCTTTTGTTACAAGGTGATGCCCTTTGGTTTAAAGAATGCAGGAGCAACATATCAGCGTGCAATGGTAGCTCTGTTCCATGATATGATTCATCAGGAAATAGAGGTTTATGTGGATGATATGATTGCAAAGTCCAACACCGAAGAAGAACATCTGGGTCATCTGCACAAGCTGTTTGACAGACTCAAGAAGTACAAGTTGCGACTGAATCCAAACAAGTGTACTTTTGGAGTAAGATCCGGTAAACTCTTAGGTTTCATCGTCAACAGTAAGGGTATTGAAGTTGATCCTGCCAAGGTCAAAGCCATTCAAGAAATGCCCATACCCCGTACCGAGAAACAAGTCAGAGGATTCTTGGGACGTCTGAACTACATCGCCAGATTTATTGCCCATATGACTACTACTTGTGTGCCGATCTTCAAATTGTTGAAGAAAAATCAAGTGGAAAGATGGAACGACAAATGCCAATTAGCCTTTGATAAGATCAAAGAATATCTTCAAAAACCACCAATTTTACTACCACCAGTGGAAGGAAGACCCCTGATAATGTACCTAATAGTGTTAGAAGATTCAATGGGGTGTGTACTGGGGCAACATGACGAGTCTGGCCGAAAAGAGCATGCAATCTACTATCTTAGCAAAAAGTTTACCGATTGTGAAACAAGATACTCACTGCTCGAGAAAACTTGTTGTGCCTTGGCATGGGCGGCTCGCCGACTAAGACAGTATATGCTAAACCATACCACTTTCCTGATCTCCAAAATGGATCCTATCAAGTATGTGTTCAAAAAACCTGCTCTCTCCGGAAGAATAGTAAGATGGCAAATGATCTTAACAGAGTATGACATCCAGTATACTTCACAAAAAGCGATCAAAGGAAGTGTGGTAGCTGATCATCTGGCTCATCAAGCAGTGGATGACTATCAAACATTAAACTTTGACTTCCCAGATGAAGACATTATGCTAGTTATTGACTACGAACAACTAGGACCGGAGGAAGGACCCGAGCCGGGATCCCGATGGACTATGGTTTTTGACGGAGCCTCTAATGCGTTTGGAAATGGCATCGGAGCTGTGATCATTTCTCCTACAGGAGGACATACACCATTCACTGCCAGATTATGTTTCAACTGCACTAACAATATAGCCGAGTATGAAGCATGTATTCTGGGTCTCAAAGTTGCAATCGATCTAAGAATCAAGTTCCTGGAAGTCTATGGAGACTCGGCCCTTGTAATTTATCAAGTCAAAGAGGAATGGGACACGAAGCACCCGAATCTAATTCCATACAAAGAATATGTGCTGAGTTTGATTCCTTATTTTGAAGAAATCACTTTTGAACATATCCCGCGCGAAGAAAATCTACTGGCTGATGCCCTAGCTACCATGTCATCTATGTTCAAATTCAGGTGGGACAATGAGGCGCCAATGATCACCATTTACAGATAGGATGAACCAGCCTATTGTAATGAGGTCAATACTGAAGGAGTGGAAGAAAAACCATGGTTCCATGAAGTAAAAAGATATCTCGAAACCCAGGAATATCCTGAAGGGGCATCCATTAATGATAGAAAGTTTCTAAGAAGATTTGCTGCCAAATTCTTTCTGAGTAATGGAGTCCTGTACAAACGCAACCATGACTCAACTTTGCTTCGTTGTGTGAACAAGAAGGAAGCGGAACAGATTATGGAAGATATACACGATGGTGCCTTTGGTACTCATTCAAGTGGACATACAATGGCTAAAAAGATTCTGAGAGCAGGTTATTACTGGTCTACCATGGAGACAGACTGTCATCATCACTCTCGAACTTATCATAAATGCCAGATATATGCCGACAAAGTACATGTACCTCCAGTCCCATTAAACGTCCTGATGGCTCCTTGGCCTTTTGCAATGTGGGGAATCGATATGATTGGAGAAATCAAGCCTACAGCTTCCAACGGACATCGCTTTATCTTGGTCGCTATTGACTACTTCACCAAATGGGTAGAGGCAGCCTCGATCGCTTTTGTCACCTAGAATGTGGTGGCCCGGTTTATCAAGCACAATCTCATTTGTCGGTATGGTATCCCTGAAAGGATCATCACAAACAATGGCACAAATTTAAACAACAGGATGATTACTGAACTCTGCACGCAGTTCAAGATTAAACATCATAATTCCTCTCCATATCGGCCAAAGATGAATGGCGCGGTAGAAGATGCCAACAAGAACATCAAAAAGATCATACAGAAAATGACAGTAACCTACAAAGACTGGCATGAGACGTTACCTTTTGCTCTTCATGGTTATCGCACATCAGCGCGTACTTCAACAGGGGAAACTCCGTTCTCCTTAGTCTATGGTATGGAGGCAGTTCTTCCAATTGAAATTCAGATTCCTTCCCTAAGGATTATGAAAGAAGCCGATCTAGATGAAGACGATTGGATTCAGACTCGGTTGGACCAGATAAACTTGATTGATGAGAAGAGGCTTGCGGCTATTTTTCATGGTCAGTTGTACCAAAAACGTATGATCAAAGCCTTCAACAAGAAAGTCAAAAGTCAGGCATATCAAACCGGTGATTTGGTTGTCAAACGTATCATCTTACCACAAGGCGACCCTAGGGGCAAGTGGACTCCCACTTATGAGGGACCATTTGTAATCAAGAAAGTATTCTCCGGCGGAGCCATGTTGCTTACCACTATGGATGGCGAGGATTTCCCACACCCTGTAAATGCGGACATAGTTAAAAAGTACTTCGCTTAAAGAAAATCTCGCTAAGTTGAAAACCTGAAAGGGCGACTTAAGCAAAAAATGAGCGTCTCGGTGGATTGAAAACCTGAAAGGGCGATCCAGGCAAAAATTAGAGACTAAATAAATAATTATCCCGGTAGGCTGAAAACCTGAAAAGGAAGCCTAGGCAAAAGTTAGGGAGTAAAGCGTACGACTATGTCCCGTTTGGCTACCCACTCACCTTCAAGGTTCAACACATCAAAGGCACTAATCAGTCCAATCATTTTCTTCCCACAAGTGAGGGATGAGATACTCGAAGACAGATTGGCAATAGCAGAGTTGAAACTTGACTGGATTGTTTTCACATAGCTATTTCCCTTTATAAGTACTTTTCAAAGTTTTATGACAATTTCCTACTACTAGGATTTTGTCTCCTTGTACTAATCTGCCTATTATAGCTCTCTTTCAAAATCAATATAGTTCATGCTCAAGAACCAATTTTTCCACTTTTTCTGTTTTGAATACGTAAACATCCCAATGATAATTTTGAATGAACATATGCATTTGAATATGACTGATGTTTATAAGAAAAACAGGAATAGCATTCAGGTAATGTCCCAATTATCTGGACATCATCCCGAAACCAACATCAGAAGAAAAGTTCCCCAATTGAGATACGTTTCTCAGCAGAATCATCAATGAGATTTTTCTCTCCAACAAAGTGATTCGAGAAACCTTATTCCCCAGCAGGGCTGTTCAAGATCACTATCCCCAGAAGGTGTGATCCTCCACACCAAGGTTTAATCAAATAGTGCATCGCAGGATTACATATCTTTCTCATTCCCATTCAAGGTGCATCAAAATCAGAACTTTCAAATTACCTTCATCCTCGAGCGGTAGTCAAAGATCCCTCAACAGAACACCCTGGTCCGTAAGGAAGTTCCCCAGCTGAGTGTACTCAAACAAGATAGCAAAGATCATCAACAATCACAATGCCTTCGTTTCCAAAATAGCAAGCAGGGATTTATTTTCCCAATCAGAAGTTTGATACGCTCTAAACTGCATAAGTCATGTCCATACATCATACACATATTCATACATAGCATATAATGTTTCATGACAAACGCATACATAACATGCACGGTTCTCATTTAGATTAAGAATGAACATATACATTACATGCATCATGACATTACATGTCACTAACTTGGTTTTTCAGGTAGACGAATATACTCAGCAAGCTATTCTCAATCACATGCAGTATTCTCCTGGATTATATTCAGACAAACATTCCTCTCAGATATAATCAAACCAAAGATTCATTCTGAAGAAATCTCTCTTTCCGAACCACCTATCAACTCAAAACAAGCAACGCAGACCTAAGTTGATACCTTAGACGGTTCCTTAATGATCTACCTTCAGATCTAAGTCGATACCTCAGACGGTTCCTTAAAGCAGTCAATCTTCAAGATCTAAGTCGATACCTCGGACGGTTCCACAACGATCAACCTTCAAAGATCTAAAACGGATACCTCATACGGTTCCACAACGATCAAACATTCAAAATCTAAAGCGGAAAAACTTTGGACAGTTCCGTAACGATCAGCCTCCAAGATTTAAAGCGGTAACCTCGGACGGTTCCGTGACGGTCAACGCAGAGGTTTTCAAATCCTTCATCAAGATATAATCAAAGGATTCATTCTGATGAACAAACCATCAATACATTCGCCAGATGGCATCTGAAAGCCCCTCTCAGGTAATGTTTTGATCTGCCAACAACATTTCTCAGACAGCATTCAAAACAATTTCCAACATCACTTCCGGTGGAGGTAAGTGCAAATTTTCAGGGCATCTAAATATTCAATCATCTTCTACCTTCAGATTCCAATCGGTCTCTTCAGGTTTAAGAAGATTGAATAGGGGCAACTGTTATACCCCAAAATTTGCCCGCATCTTTTTCAAAAAGAAGGCAACAGAGTTCTGTCTAAAAATTGGGAGTTTTATATAATCTTGGATTTTATTTCATAAATATCCTGATTTTATGAATACTCGGTTTTTAGAATATTTCTTATACGGTATTTTGGTTCGCTGTTGAATTTATTCTTACACAAACACCAAGTACTGTTTATCACTTCACACACGCTATTTATTTGAGATTTATTTGCAGATAAATAGTACTGACGCAATTGGTACAGAATTAAATTTTGTAGGCGCAGATTCCGGGGATTCAGACTGTACTGGTAACAAGTAAATTATTATTAGTTTTTGTTTCTCACTAATTTTTGTACTATATTATTATTTTCAAAATCTCTTCTATTATTTTCAAAATCTCTTCCTTTCTTTTCAAATCTCTTTCTTTCAAATCAAATCCTAACTTTATTCCATACATCTCTCTTTTCAAACCCTACCATACACTTTCTTTCAAATCCTACTACCACTCAAATTTTCCTTTTTTGTACGGTATCACTTCATTCCCAACGTCTCTATCCTTCTTTTCACTCTATAAATACCCCTCATTTTTTCCATAAATTCTCACATCAAATTTCACTCATTTCTCAAACTTCTACCTCATAATTATTTTCTCTTCTTCCCCGGCAAAAATGGCAAAGTGGATGGATACATTTTTTCTTATGGTCATCACTGTTGTGGTGGTGATCATGTCCTTTTTCTGTCTGCATAGTCCTAAAAAATGCGGACCTGGGTTGCTTACACTCCCGTTCATCTATATGTTGTTGTTTATAGCATGGGTTTTTAATCGTCATTTTTAAAGTTTGTCGTATCTTTCGCTTTCAAATAATGTACCGTTTATTTTATTTGTCGTACTGTTCATTATATTATGTAATATTTGTACTGTCAGTATTAAATGTCGTACTATCTGTCGTACTGTCGTTTAATTATCAAGATAATATTATGTGTGTTTTCTGCTAGTTAAATATTTATTTTTCTGTGCATTAAATATTTTTCAAGGTTATTATCGGTAATTTCGTTCGCGTACAGTATATTTTATTTATTTATTATGTTTGTGTTTTTCTAACAACTCATGTAAATAAATTTTCACCATTAACACAATAAAAAACAAAAAGAAAAAATTAACTTTAACTGTTGAATTTTCACTTTAACTGTTACGTTAATGCCCGGACAGCCAATTAACAGTCAAACCCACTGACAGCACGATTCTCCGTGTTTTGTATCACCATTCAAATCAATATTTTGCATTTCAAAATTCCAAGATTTTTGTTCTAGAAGTCTTCTGATAATCACATGATCAGCAGAGACTCAACACTGCACAAAAATCAGGTACGCTTAACTGTCTCCTACACAAACAGTCCCTAACTAGGGTTTTTGTTTTTTTCAGGAGAACGAGTTTTTTGAGACCTCAAATGGATTTCAAGGACCTCCATATGTCTCAAAGTACCACCAAACAAATTTTCAAACTTCAATTCGCTCAGACGCACAGTCAGCAGCTCAAACAGTCAACAGACAGTCAAAAATGAAATTTTTTGTCAACATCCATATTTTGTCAAAAGATTCATCATTTGATCAATGGTTGATCATAATTCATCAAGAAAAGATCAGAAATCAACAAAACCCTAAGTTTCAAAATTAGGGTTTTCTCCTAAAAAGTCAACTGAACTTTGACCGACCATAACTCTCTCCTCGTTCATTCAAAAAATTCCAACCAAATCTTGTATTGAAGGAAATTCAATTATCTTTCAAATGCAATTGATCCCATGGTCATTGGATTCACCATTTGGAAAATATGAGCTCAGACATTACAGGTCATTTTCAAAGTCAACAAGTGGTTTTTTGTCAAAGGCCATAACATCAAGATAACTTCTCCAAATGCAAAAAAGTTTCCAAAGTGGCTTGTAGAGGACATCTTGAGGTTTTTAAAAAGTACAAGAACTCCTTCATATGATCAAAATTGAGGGAGATATCTCTTGTTGAAGTTGGCTATTTTTTGGGAAAATGCATGAAACCAACATTGATCAAAAATGTTTTTTTTCCAAAAGAGGCCAAGTATTCATGATCCAAACATGTTTCTAATGATACTAAAGGGCTCCCACGACCAACTTGAGGCCCATGGCATTTTTATTTCTTTTTTAATTTAATTTTATTCCATTTAAAGTTAAATTAAAAGAGAAATGGTGCAAGATAATGATTCAAGGCTTTTGTCTTTAGCATGAGCCATCAAAGTTGATCCAAACTCTGCAGCATAGAAGTACATGGCAGGCCTAGAGCAAGAGGGATGAAGAAAATCAAGCCATGGCCAAAGAATTCAAACTTTTTAATATTAAAAAAATCAAAAGTTCAAAAGCAATCAAAGCTTCTTAGCTTAAGTTTGCACCACCAATCTTGCTTATATATTACTTAGGATACTTCAGTAAGAAGGGAGACACAAGAGCATAGCCTAGAAAATACCTTCAAAAATCCAAAAATATCAAAAACCTTGTAATTTTCGTTTTGTAATTTCTAGCTTACATCAATAAAAAACAATCATTCAAATCATCTTCTGGGATCATATAGAGTAAGATTGAGACCTTCACTAAGCCCTACAATACCCTGAACGCATATATATGGTTCTTCATGTTCATACATATTTGATTTTTGTTTTCATATGTATACTCAGTTTTAATAAGAACTAACCGTTTAATGTGTTCATGAGGTAAAATATAGCAGGTCTAACGTGGAACATGTAGGGTTAGACGCCTGAAACAAGTTCCACCATTTTTAACCGAGTTGATGTTGAAAGCTTCGTATTTCATAAATCAGGAACTTTCAGGCCACGAAACCATCACCAATGGAATCGCAACACTCGAATTAGGGGGGTAGGGTTCCTTTTGTATGTTTATTGCTCGTATTTTTGCAGGTGGGAGGTTGAGGCTGCCGGAGAAGATGACCGGAGGTTTGACTCTAGCGTCGCTGACTTTCCTTGACCAGGTCAAGGCTGGCGTGGCAAAATAGAGCATTCTGATTGGCTCTGTTTAAAACTATGGCCCCACGTGAGATATTTTAAACTAATAGCTCCAGTGCTCTCAATCTCATACACCTATGATGCGCCCTATCATTTGAAACCATCAGATTTAATTAATTCAAGATCCAACGCGCCTGAATGCTCATCCTTACCATAGACCTTCCAGCCAACCACACCAGATCATATCTTTATATATTTTCCATTTTATTTTATTTTCTTTGCAAAATTAATTTAAAATAGTCTAAAAATTCAAAAAAATATATTTAGGTTGATAAAATAATATATTATTTTTTGACACCAAAATATTTTATTTTTCTTCATAATTGAAATCTTTTGTTTAATTAATTAGATAATATTGTTATATTCATCTTTTAACTATTTCTAACCTATCAAAAAAATCAGAAAAAAATATTTTCTTCTTATTAAATCAAGTTTATATATTATAGACTAATTTTGTACATATTTAAAATATTTTTCTCTTTAAGTTTAAATTATTTGTATAATTATTTGCATAATTATTGATTAATTAGCTTAATAATTTCCAAAACAATTTCAAAAATCCCAAAAAAATTAATTTCATTTTAAAATTAATTGACACACAATTTGGACATATTTTAGACTTAATTTTTTAGGTTTAAATTTTATTTCTAATTCTTAGCTTTTTAATTAAATTAATTATGCATTAATTTTAATTAAAATCAACCATCAAAAAATCCAAAAATACTTCCCTTTATCTTATTGCAATTTAAATTCATAGATAAGTGTATAGGTTGTCAAAATTCATGTAAATAGTGTAGTTTACATTTCTCGCACAATCGATGTAATAGCGTTGATTTATTTTCCGCATTTTACATTCTCGCACTTTAATTTCTGTACATATAAAACTGCGTGTATGTCAAAAATAATAACTGAAGCGCTAGATCACTAATTTCAAAGATAAAAATATCTGAAAATAAAACACAATCACACTTGCACCGCTTAGGGTAATCCCTCTGTTACTCTGTTCAAAATCAATTCTACTGTTTCAAATACAATTCAAATAAATTCTTTCTGTATCCAGTCAAAGAAAATTTTCTAAAAGAAAATAGCAAAAGGACCTTATAAATTTAGGGTAGATCTCCTAATTGCTTGCTCAAATCAAACAAAGCAACAAATGTTTCACATATCACTGTTTTTCCAAAACAAAACTTTCAAAAAAAGACAACATTTTGTATATGTCCAAACAAGGATCATTACGAAGTTAAAGATCTTTTTTTCAAAACATCTTTCGAAAGATAAAACACTTTGTATACATCCGCACAAGGATCATTACAAAGTTAATTTACAAAGGTATTTTAAAACCACACACAAGCATTTCAAAGCAAGACAAATGATTCAAACAAGTGAGCTAAGCAATTAAGAGCCCATGGATAACCATGGATACAAAGGGGTGCTAATACCTTCCCTTTGTATAACCTACCCGCGAACCCAAAATCTCTTAAAGGTCTTTTTCGGTTTCTTTTATAAACCTTTCCTTAATTGGATAAAATAAAAGTCGGTGGCGACTCTCTGATTTTCAAAAACTCAAAAAAATAAAAGAAGAGTCAGTTCGTATCCCACGAAAAAACCGAGGACGACACTTTAGCTCAACAACCTACACTTGAAATACCTACTGAAGCAAACCCGGAAGGAAACAATGAAGTGGGTGAGGTTGGTATTAAAGACTCGGCAAGTCAAGAAAGAAGGAAAGATGGGAAATTACTCTGCTCCATAAGTGCCAACACATTCATCTAAGGATAAAAGAATGAGAAAGATAGAAATATTAAGGGGGGAGAAGAAATCCTTCAGAAAAGAGAAAAAGGTGACTTCAAAATGTACCTGCAATCAACGTTTCCAACAAAACCAAGTACAAGAAAAGAAAATGGAAGTAATAGATAGAAGCCAATGTAGGTGGATATGAGGAAACTCAAATTTAGCAATGTGATTGTGAAGGCTTCTGATGGATCAAAGAAGTCAGTAGTTGGGGAAGTTGATTTGCCCATTTGTGTCAGCCCGTTCGTCTTCAAGATTACTTTTCAAGTGATGGACATATTTCCTGCATATAGTTGTTTGTTGGGATGCCCATGGATCCACGAAGCTGGGTCAGTTACTTCGACTCTTTACCAGAAGTTGAATTTTGTGAAGGATGGAAAGATTGTTGTTGTGAATGGAGAACAAGCTTTGTTGATTAGTCATCTCTCTTTGTTCCGTACTACTGAAGTTGATAAAGCTATCATTGGAACTGCATTCCAAGCTCTGTCTTTTTATGATGAATCTAAGAAAGATGAAGCCTCCATTGCATCCTTCAAAGATGCCCAGCAGGTGGTTCAGAAGGGACACTCAGGTGTATGGGGACAAGTGGTGAGTCTGCTAGAGAATAAGAATAGAGCTGGTTTGGGATTTTCCTCCTCATACAAGTTTATGATGAAGCCAGAATCTGCTTTTCACCCTTATCATGAGATATTTCGTAGAGCTGGGTTCCTACATCCAATCCCTCCAGAGCTAGATGCAATTATTGAAGATAAATCAGAGCCAGGCATGCCAAACTTTGTGACTCGTGGAAAGCTGATGAAGAACTGGATCACTGTGGATGTTCCTGCTTGTACTCATGTTTCAAAGTAATTTGTTTTTTTTTTGTTTTTCAAAATCCTTTCACTCTGTCCAAGGTGAAAGTGACGTTGTTAGGGCTTTTCCTGTTTGTTTCAAACATTAAAATCATCAATAAAAGTCATTTTGTTTCTGCACATATATGCTTTTTATCTTTTTGCTTTTTCTGGAAAGTGGTAATGCAAAAAACCTTAAAAATATGTTTGTCATAATCTGCAAAATTACATGTTTGCATATATCTTTCCTTTTCTTGGAATAATAATCACTTGTGCAAATTAATCAATAAAACCGTTGAAAGTAATGACCCTGCACCCTCTCCCAACTTCGAGTCTCCTCTGTATGAGGCGTAAGAAGAAAGTGAAGAATGTATTCCTGATGAGATTTCCCGATTTCTTGAGCATGAGGAAGACACCATTCAGCTATATAAAGAGCCGTTAGAAGTCATCAACTTGGGTTCTGAAGAGGATAAAAAGGAAGTCAAGATTGAAGCACTGCTTAGTCAAGATGTTAAGAAGAGGATGATAGAGCTTCTTAAAGAGTATGTTGACATTTTTGCTTGGTCCTATCAAGCTATGCCTGGGTTGGACACAGATATTGTGGAGCATCGTTTGCCGTTGAAACCCGAATGCCCTCCTGTCAAGCAAAAGCTAAGGAGAAGTCATCCCGATATGACGGAGAAGATTAAGAATGAGATTTTGAAGCAGATAAATGCAGGTTTCCTTGTCACTTCTGTATATCCTCAGTGGATTGCCAATATTGTGCCTATTCCGACGAAGGAAGGAAAAGTTCGCATGTGTGTTGATTATAGAGATTTGAATAAGGCCAATCCGAAAGATGATTTTCCTCTACCTCACATTGATATGTTGGTAGATAGCACGGAAAAGTTTGATATTTTCTTCTTCATGGATGGTTTTTCAGGATACAATCAAATTAAGATGGCACATGAGGACATGGAAAAGACAATGTTTATTACGCCATGGGGAACATTCTGTTACAAAGTAATGTCTTTTGGGTTAAAGAATGCTGGCGCGATGTACCAGAGGGCCATGACCACTATTTTCCATGATATGATGCACAAAGAAATTAAGGTCTATGTGGATGACATGATTGCCAAATCTCATTCAGAGAGGGGCACGTGGAGGATCTTTTAAAGTTGTTTCAGCATTTGAGGAAGTATCGTCTCCGCTTGAATCCAAACAAATGTACTTTCAGTGTCTGTTCCGGAAAATTGTTGGGTTTCATTGTAACTCAGAAAGGAATTGAAGTGGATCCTGATAAAGTCAAGGCAATTCAAGAAATGCCAGCGCCAAAGATTTAGAAACAAGTAAGAGGTTTCCTCGAGCGTTTGAATTATATCTCCAGATTCATTTCCAATATGACTGCTACTTGCGAGCCAATTTTCAAGTTATTAAAGAAAAGTCAGGGATGTGTGTGGAATGAAGAATTTCAAAAAGCTTTTGATAGTATCAAAGAATATCTGCTTGAACCTCCTATTTTGCTCCCTCCAGTAGAAGGAAGACCTCTGATTATGTACCTCACAGTGCTTGAGAATTCAATGGGATGTGTGTTGGGTCAACATGACGAGTCTGGTCGAAAAGAGTATGCAATATACTACCTTAGCAAAAAAGTTTAACGAGTGCAAAACAAGATACTCGCTGCTTGAGAAAACTTGTTGCGCTTTGGTGTGGGCTGCTCGTCGACTGAGATAGTATATGCTGGTTCACACCACCCTATTGATTTCCAAAATGAGTCCATTCAAGTACATATTTGAAAAACCTTCCTTAACTGGAAAGATTGCTCGCTAGAAAATGTTGTTATCTGAACATGATATTGAATATCGCGCTCAAAAAGTTGTGAAAGAAAGTGTGTTGGCAGAGTACCTTGCTCACCAACCAATTGATGATCATCAATCTATCAGAATGGATTTCCCCGATGAGGACGTGAAGTATTTGAGAGCTCGAGATTATGATGAACCGTTGCAAGAAGAAGCACCAGAACCTGGATCCCGATGGGGTTTATTTTTTCTGGAGCTTCTAATGTTCATGGTCATGGTTATGGGGCTATTATTATCACTCTGCAAGGTTCGCATATTCCTTTCACTGCAAGGATATGATTTGATTGTGTAAATAATATTGCTGAATACAAAGCTTGCATCATCGGACTCAAAGAGGCCATTGATCTTAGAATTAAGATTCTTGATGTTTATGGAGATTCTGCACTTGTGATTAATCAGATTAAAGGAGAATGAGAAACGCGTCATCCCGGCTTGATCCCTTACAAAGATTATGCCAAAAGGCTGTTGACATTCTTCAACAAAGTTGAATTCCACCACATCCTTCGAGATGAGAATCAGATGGCTAATGCTTTAGCCACATTGTCTTCCATGTACAAAGTGAATTTCCATAACGAGGAACCTCAAATTACAATCAGGAGTCTTGATAGAACGACTCATGTGTTCACAGTTGAGGAAGTAACAGATGAAAAGACTTAGTATTATGATATTAAGCATTTTCTTCAGACCCAAGAGTACCCACTTGGGGCCTCAAACAAGGATAAGAAAACTCTGAGGAGATTAGCTGGCAGTTTCTTCATCAATGCGGATGTTTTGTATAAGAGAAATTATGACATGGTTTTGCTCATATGCGTGGATAGACACAAAGCAGACATATTTTTTTTTAAGTAAATTTGTTAAAAAGTTGCTTTTATAAAAAATTGTTTTAAAAAATAAATGAAAAGTTTAATTAAAAGTTAAAAAAACTTATTAATCTATTAAAAAAAATATAAATAAAAATAGGCGGGTAAGCCAGCCGCCCGCCAACCCGCCGTCTTGGCAGGGCGGGCATGACTTTTATGCCCATTTTTCTTGGCGGGCATGCCCTCCCCACTCTTTTTTTTGCGGGCATAAGGCGGGGCGGGGCAGGCGGCCTGTTTTGCCACCCCTAATTGGGATGATTGAACCCAAAGCTTCGAACAGACATCAATTTATTCTGGTAGCAATTGATTATTTCACCAAGTGGCTAGAACCTGCTTCTTATGCTAACGTGACTAGGCAAGTTGTGGTCAGATTCATCAAAAACAACATCATCTGCAGATATGGTGTGCCTAGCATGATCATTACCGATAATGGTTCAAATCTGAATAACAGTATGATGAGGGAACTGTGTGAGGAATTTAAGATTGAGCATCACAATTCTTCTCCCTACTGGCCAAAGATTAATGGAGCGGTAGAAGCGGCTAACAAGAATATTAAAAAGATTGTTTAGAAGATGGTTGTTACGTACAAGGACTGGCATGAGATGCTCCCTTTTTCTTTGCATGGGTACCGTACATCTGTTCGTACTTCAAGAGGGGAAAATCCTTTTTCTTTGGTTTATGGTATGGAAGCAGTGCTCCCAGTTGAGGTTGAAATTCCATCGTTGAGAGTTTTAATGGAAACCAAGTTATGTGAGGCTGAATGGTGTCAGAGCAGGTTTGATCAAATGAATTTGATAGAAGAAAAGAGAATGACGTCTTTATGCCATGGTCAGTTATACCAGAAAAGAATGAAGATAGCTTTTGAAAAATGGATCGACCTCGTGTATTCAGAGAAGGCGGCCTCGTGCTCATGTTTGCGGATGATACCTCGAGTGATTTGCTTGAGACATGCTTGACTATGCTACTCTTGTATCCTGTCTACTGAGTTAATTCGTGTTCTATTTTTGGCAGCATATGCATCATCAACATACATCAAAAACAGTCATGCATTCACATTTGTCGTCGTGAAAAGTTTACTGTCACCAAAATTCTCTTTCATTTAGAGTATCTCTAGGCAGAAAATGTTCATTTTATTGAAATCCCCACTGAATTTGTTTCTATGTGGGTAACCTTTTTTAGTTATTCTGTTCAAATGTACTTATGAACGAAAATCCAGTGAGTTACTCCTTCACTTGATCCAGTCTTATTTGACAGTTTCTTTCCATTTTGTTCGTGGATTGATTTTTGGTCGCTGGATGACTCTTGTTGAGATCGTGCACTTGTATTTGTACCCTTGATCTTTGAAAAAGAAAAGTATTGTTGACATACTTTTGTTTGCTTCACCTTCAGTGGAACGTTGGTGTATTTTATTATATCTTCACCGTCAGTGGAACGTCGGTGTATCTCTTTTCTACCTTCAGTAAAAGATTGGTAGCTCACCTTTAGTGGAACGTTGGTGTATTTTGTTATATCTTCACCGTCAGTGGAACGTCGGTGTGTCTCTTTTCTACCTTCAGTGAAAGATTGGTAGCTCACCTTCAGTAGAACGTTGGTGTATTTTTTTTATATCTTCACCGTTAGTGGAACGTCGGTGTATCTCTTTTCTACCTTCAATGAAAGATTGGTAGCTCACCTTCAGTGTACCTTTTGTGTATTTTGTTGTATCTTCATTGTTAGTGGAACGTCGGTGTATCTCTTTTCTACCTTCCGTGAAATATTGGTAGCTCGCCTTCAATGAAATATGGTTTATCTTCGCATCCCCAGTGAAAGATGATGTTTTAGTATTTCGACCTTCAGTGAAAGTTGGTGTATCCTTGCATCCCCAGTGAAAGATCATGCTTTAACATCCATACCCTCAGTGAAAGATGGTGTATTATTTTATATGCTCACCCTCAGTGAAAGATGGTGTATTCATTCCATACCTTCAGTGAAAGTTGGTAAATTTCCGCATCCCTAGTGAAAGATGATGCCTTAGCCTCGTTGGTGTGAGATATTTTCCCCAATGAAGTTTTCTTTTTCCAGCAAAGTCTCGTTTCCACCATGAAGTCTTGTATTCCCCAGTTCAGTTCTTCCCACAAGACATTCGCTCTCCCCAGTGATGATATGTTGTTTATGCATTCATTAAACATTGCATTACATCTTAGGTTCAAAAATTGTGTGTTTTATATTTAAGTACCTTCTATCGCGTCAAAACGAAGATTTCCAATCACCGCGTCTCTGGATAGAAGAAACTTAAATAGGGGAATCTGCCATAACCCAATTTTTTACCCTAAGATCATACATCATTCGCATCTTGATCATTAATCAAGAGCTCCATTTCAGAGCTCTGCTTTTGGTATTGTGTTTGTCTCTGACGGGAACTATCAGGAACCTATAGCTTTTAATTTGTTTTATACTAACCAAAATCTAAAAATATGTATTTTGTTTATTGTGCTTGCATTTTATAGGTAGAGGATCGAGCAAAAATCAAAACAGTGCAAGAAAAGGAATTTTTGAAAATTTTGATGTAGAAATCGATTCACCCATATAGGAAATCGATTTCCTGGGAAGAAATTTGAAAAAAAAGAGGGAAGCATGACATCATTTTGACCCCAATCAATTTTCCTTAATTATTCTTTGTCATTTACCAATATTCCAGTTCACCACAAAATTAATCTCTCTCATTAACCTCATTTTAATCTCATTTTACCAATTAAACACAAGTTAATTACCAAATGAACAATGACCAAATTTTCCACACCTCCATCTCCAATTCTATAAATAGAGGTCATTAACTCTTCATTATACAAGCTTGGAGAGCCAAAGAAACTCTTGCATTTTCACTTCCCATCCTTTCCAAACCTCTCACCCAAAGTTCATTTTCATAGAATTAGTAAGATTCACCTTGAATCATACTAATTTTGAACTAAACCTTCATCATTTCATTCTTTTCTTTTATTGTTCATCATTAATTATGGAAGATCAAAGCATTTGTGATATCGTTCTTCAAGTAGACTCAAATTTTGTGAAAGAAGTGGTAATTCTCTTGATCCATTCCATAATCAAAGATGTGATCTATTATTGTTTGTGTGTGATGCATCTTTGGTGCTATATTGGTCCTATTTGATGAAGAATTGATGGAAAATTCGTGCACATTGATATATGAGATCATAAGGTGTTTGTGTTTTTGCTTAAACAAGGTTTCATGCTTCTATTTGCTGTTTTTTTTTTAAAACTGCGAGCAGGAAATCGATTTCCTACAGATGGAAGTCGATTTCCACCCTGTTTTTTGCGCCGGAACTGAAAACTACACACAGGAAATCGATTTTCGATAGAGGTAAATCGATTTCCAGCAAGGCAGAATGTTTTTTTGCTTTTTTTGACTTGTTTTTTGTTCTAACTCTTCTTCTACTCCTTTCTTTTGATATTTTATTTGAATCACAAATTAGAGGCCTAATTCCTCTCTAATGTCAATGGACTTAGGGCGTCGATTGGATGAAAATCCGAATCCGCAATATTAAGTGATTGAACTTAGAGATGGAAGGAGATTTTGAGTGTGGTTCCATCTTTTACTTCTTTTTTATTTTGATCGATGAAAGTCTTTGATACCTTGAGAATTCTTATGGATTCTTGGTAAAGACAAGATCGCTACCTATTTTCTTTTCGTGCGGTTTTACTTTCAGAGAGCGATCTATATATCACTCCTCTCGCATGCATTAGCACATAAATTGTTGACCGGCCTCGAAGTAGGGTGATTTCTACATAAATCACTTGGCGATCTGCTTAACATAGCGCAACATTCCGTGTCCCGAATAAAAAGATCAAGTATGGAAGAGAATTGTATGCGGTTGATTTAAGACTTATGGAAGTTTGTCGTGTAGTCTCTATGATTTTATCAAGCTTCTGATAAACTTCCATTAAATTTAAATCCGAGAACATCCTTCACTCACCATCGATCTTCATTACTAACATTTTGATGATATACTTGACAAGTTTCAAGATGGTCATCTTTAACAACTAACAGTTGACTTTAATTTCTGCACTTTACTATATTGTTCTTTATATTTCTCGCTTTATGCTTTATTTTATCATTCATCATGTTTATGTTTCCGCTATTTTCTCTTTGTCCATTTGGACGCTTTGTTTATGTTTCCGCTATTTTCTCTTTGTCCATTTGGACGCTTTGTTTATGTTTCCGCTATTTTCTCTTTGTCCATTTGGACTCTTTGTTTATGTTTCCGCTATTTTCTCTTTGTCCATTTGGACGTTTTATTTCCGCTATCTTCTTTTTGTCCATTTGGATCATACTCTATTTTTTGTGTTAAAACATTAATAAACAACTTAAAATCTAAAAAACACATAAGGCCCTATGGACTATTGGTTACTATCCTGAGTATTTTGGAGACTTGGACTTGTTGGACTTAGTACCTCTGGACCCTATTTCTCTGTTGTTATTCTGTCGGGCATTGGATTGTTGTCTGTTTGTGTGTGCACGTATTCCCTCGAAAGCCCTTGATGGTTAATTTCAAGGCGTCATGATAAGGATTTTACTCGAAAACAGCTGTTACTCTGCCCGATTTTTGTCAGAATTTTAATGTGCTTAATGCAAAGTGGTGCTAAAGATAATAAGTTCATCTGGATCCCCAAGTGGTAATGTGTTAGTTTAGTGTTGGTAGTCCAAAGGATGGGAAATCTACCTTGACTCTTAATGTCAAGTGTTGACTTCTTTTTGCTTAGATTGTTCTTTCCTTAGCTTTTATTTTATGCTTTAGGATAGCCTCTTCATCTCCTCCCCTTCTTAGATTTTCAAAATCTTCTCACTTTTTCAAAAACCTTCTTATGTTTGCAATCTTTTTTTGAAATCTTTTCTTAAAAATATCTTTTGCCCTTAGTGGCTTTTCTTTCAAAGTTTAGACACGATTAATTATTGTAGTGAGTTGCGATACCCCACGATTTTGAAATTGATTGATATAATGAGATCTTTTCCACGTGAGAGAGCTAGTGGCATACTCGTTGATTTTCATCCGAGTTGGGGCCCTTCTTTCATTTGTGATGCAAAGAAATCATTTGTTGTCATGCTCAAGATCAATGGCTGAGTATTTCTCCGACGACAATAAAGTGTTTATTCCTTTTAAAAACCTTTTCCCTTTTAAGCGGAATTACATTAGCTTTGACTTCTCCATTGCACCGAGGAGGTATGTAGGCACAAGACGTAATGTCTTGCCGAGCTTTTTTTTTATATAAAATCAAACAAACCTTTCTTTTGCACACACGACACAAATTTTCAAAAAGGTTCCTGTGGAGTACCACATATATGAGGGGTGCTTAAAACCTTCCCCTTGTATAATCAACATGCGTACCTAAGATCTCTTTCTGTTTTAAACTTTGGGTTTTCTTCGTTCTTTTCCCTTTTCCTTTAGAAATAATAAAGCGCGGTAGCGACTTTCACTAAAATAATGAGTCGAGTTAATTAACGGCTTCGTTCTCAGATTTTCCCCGCTACACTGTCTCATATTCTGGAAAATAAATGGGTCATAAGTTTCTAGTATTTGCTTGTATTTGGAACAATATTTGGATCTGTCTTATTATTTTAGTTCTGTTGGAAGTCCATCAGGGTATGTGTGGTAGGGGGTTAGACTTAGACATCTGTTAAGATTCTTCATTTTGCATTTTGGTGTGTATGGTGGTGGATCTAATGTTCTCTTTGACAATTTCTCAATGCACCCCATAGATCTCTTACACACCGCGCGAAATTTCATTTATGTCCCCTGCTTCCGTAGATACATTTCAAGAAGCATCCCTTTTAAAAAAAAATTGATTCCTTCCGTAGGTACATCTTCGGAAGTATAATAAACTAGTGTATATGAGGAAAAAATACACATAAATTCAACTCAGGAATTGTTTTGTAGGTGCATCTACGGAATGGCTTAGCGCCATATTCTTCCGTAGATACATCTACGGATGCATCTGATATAGTTTGAACCAGCATAATATATGCACGCTATAACATTGCAATATAATCTTTTTTGTCAAGTATTAGTTTATGTGTTTATTTGTTTATGTCTTTTTCCTTCTACTACTACTACTGCTACTGCATTGAGTTCTATTATAAAACTAACAGGGAAACTTCCGTAGATGTATCTACGGAAGGGTCTGATATTGAAAATTTTATGTGTTTACCGTAGATGTATCTACGAAACAGAGAAATCTATGACTATTTCGTGGATATATCTACGGAACGTTCTGTGACAGAAATTGTGTGGTCCATATTCACCAAAGGCATCTATAAAGTTGGAGTTTCTAGGGTTGCATTATACACAAACATAAAAATGGCTCACATAAGGCCATGTTCAGGGAAGCGAACATCATCAAAGCGTCATGATCCTGAACCGGGTTATCTCAGAAGGGATAGGCTTGTTGTTTTCTCTCCCGTCAAACCTCCCATGCCGATTAAATTTTGGAACATTCATTCCTTTAACCAACTCAAGAGACGAAGTCATCAGAAGGATCCAGAGGCTTGGAACAAGAACCTCGTCTGAGCCCGGAGAAAAGGAACGTTGGTGGAATGACGTGGAAGCAACGGTTATTCCGTTCTAATGATGCATGGATCATATGACATTGTTTTGACTGTTGTAATTTCATAGATTTCTATTTCTTAGATTTCTTATTTTCTGTTGGAAATTTCGATGTAATGCCAATTTTAATTAATGAATGGATCTTTTGTCGCTACAAATGATAGTTCTGGGTCTGGCGTGAGTTATAACGTCAAACACTCCCGTTGAAATGAGGAAAAATGAGGGAGGAAAAATGTCTGGCGCGAGTTATAACGTCAAACACTTCCATAGATGCATCTACTGAAGTGTTCTGTATGTTCATCTACGGAACAAAACAACATTAAATAAAAAAAATGGGTGCTTCTGAAAATGTATCTATAGAAACTGGAGGACATTTTTGCTAATGCGTGAGAGATGCATGGGTGGAATGAAAAATTATCTTCTCTTTTGTATTAGGCTCTTTGTTGTTATGGATTTCCTGGCACTGCTTGTGCTTGTTTTTTCATTAAACATTACCTTTTGCCTCTTAAAAAAAGAAATCGTCAGGCTGTAATTGAATTAATTCTTTCAATAGCCACCAACTCATGTTTCGTCATTAATTATGGAGAGAGTCACTTAACCACCTAACCATGTATAGCTATGAGTATTAGATTGCCACTTGGATTCTTGCATTTAGTTTTAGGCATTGATAGTAAGGAATAGCATCAGTCATAGTAATATGTGAAGACATTAATAGTGATGTTTACGTTTGCGTGTCTGTGTCAATTTTTCTTGCCACTGCCTGCATGTCACGACTTAATTTCTAATTGTACTGCAGCTTCTCTGTTTAGAATATTGGCCAATTCCATGCTATCCACTTTGATTTTGCTATGATTGTGACTTCTCACAAAAAGTGTATTCACTTGAACTTATTGATTGATGTGGACATTCAAAACTTGATAACACATTTTTTGAATAAATTATCTACATTCTACAATAGTTATTTCTGAGATTTTTTTAATTAACATATTTTAACTAAAACAATTTTCATCAATCCTATACAGTACTAAAAACTAAAATTCACCTATAAAAAAAATTCTTCAATTTAATAAATTAATTCATTTATCTAGAATAAAAAAAAATCTTCATTTCATCTTTGAAGATTTGTTCGGAATATACGAATTTATTCGCAAGTTAAAGTGAAGTTTTGATTTTTGGTTTCAAAGCAATCTCAACTCTCAATTGAAGAGAAGAAAACAAAAGGAAGAGAATGGAAAAGATGAAGTTTTCTCATTGACTGAATGAATAATCAAAAACAGTTACAACTGGCTTTTATATAGGACAAGCAATGCAAAAGTTAGTTAATGCAACACCATCATTGCTAAGTGATCTTCTAACCAATCAAAAAGATTGAAAAAATATATTGCATGCATATATGCATTTAACATGCAGAGAAATAAACCTAAAGCCCTAATTTTTTATATTTATCATTATCCTCATTACTTATTACCCCCCACAACCTTGAGGTGTAAGTTATTGAGAGCGCCTAAGAGAAGAAAAGTAAAGAACACAACGATGTATCCTGGTTTCCCTCACAATCCGAGAGTACTCCTGTTCCCTTTCAACACGAAAGAGATTTTACTATTGTTAGGACTTATACAAGACCAACACAATCACCAAGAATAACCCTCTTGTGATTACCCAAGTTGAAATGAGAACAATCATCTCAAACTCAACTCTCTTGCTTCACACAATCCTGAATAACAAGGATACAAACCAACCAAGTAAAACAAGAAAACAATCATTTCCTTTCTACTCTCTTGTTTCCAACAATCTTGGACAACAATGAATTATAACCAAATCTAGAAATTATTTGAGTAAATAAAGTTGATGAATATATATATATATATATATATATATATATATATATATATATATATATATATATATATATATATATATATATATATCACTAGGATTGATCTTCTCATCCAAACAAGCAATTTATAATGACAATATAGTGCTCAAGTGTTTATGAGAATGATATGAATTTTCTGGATTATTAACAACATACATGTAGAAAAATTCTTTGTGAAATATGAAGAACAAAAACACTTGTTTGAAATTCTGAGAGAATAATATGATGTTAAATTGCAATGGAAGAGGTGATTTATAATTTAAAATTTCATGTATTTATAAGAGCATAAAACCTTTATGAATCACGGTGAAGTCGTGAAAAAATATCATGAACAAATGCCAAGTTAAAATGAAAAGGTTTCATGAAGAAGTGCATGAAAAGGTGTTAAAAAAATTGTTGTTTTTTTAAAATTTGTACGGGACTTGTTAAGTCGGTTAAAACAGTCACTTGACTTAACAAGTTTGCATCAATTTTCAAATTTCAAATTTAAAAATATTGTTTCAGAATGTTGTAAATTGTGGTGGTTTTTGTGCTGTTTCGATTGGTAAAAATGCCACAATTTATCAAAATCTGAATGTTTGAAAAAATTAAAAAAATAAAAATTGTTTAAATATTTGAACCAATCTTATGCAACATCTATTGATTTATTCAAGTCAATATATTATATTTGAAAGTGATTTAACACGGTTCAAATAAAGAAATAAATTTTACATTGCATGATAAAAAAATAAGCTTTTTATACATTTGAATCAAAGATTTTTTATGCATGATAATTTGAGAATTTTAAAGATGAAAATGTATAAAATATTTTGAGCACTAAGTTATCAATATAATTTGCATGTTTATACCTTTATTAATCCAAATCCATGCTAGTGTTCAAAGATAAAGTCTTGAATAATTTGTTGCTAGCTTTCAATATGATGAGTTTTGAGTCATTTGAAATAATAAAATACACTTGAAATTTTTTCCATACTTTTTGACATGATCCTTTGATTTCACTTTGTCTTCATCAAAACACATTGGATGGAGAGTCTTGACTTCACATTCTCCCCATTTTTTATGATGATAAACGATTGAAAGTTTGATGGATTATGCTGCTCCAATCAATGATAACTCCCCCTTGATCAAAGCTCCCTCTTGATCCTTGATTTAGAATTTTTTACATTTTATGCTTGCTACAAAATGTTAGAGAAAGACATACACAATACATAGAATCTTCTCCCTCTTTGTCATTACCAAAAAGGATGGGAAAAATCTTGAAATATGTAAATAAATTATGAAAATAAAAACCATTTCACCAATGGGTTTTACCTCACATGACTTCAATAAACAATCATTCTTGATGAAATTGAAGCCTTTGTCACAAATTTGAATTTTTCTTAGAAGATTTTTTCTTTAGTCCTTAAACATAAATTATCTTCAAGGGATGTGAAAGTTAGTGCTTCAACTTTGCCAATGTCAAGAATTCTTCCTTTAAGGTATTTTCCATATGTGAAATCACCCTTGACCTCTAAAACTAGATTTGAAAATTATTTTATGTCTCCCATCAAATGCTTTTAACCACCACTTATCAAAACATCATAGATTTAAAGTGGTTCTTAAGCAAACCTACAAAATAAATTAAGTTTGATATGGTACCTAATTTACTTTGAGTCCATCATAGTTAGTTCCTTTCTTAACCCACACATAATGTCCATTTGCTACACTAAAGTTTCTAACATAGCAAGCATTAGGTGTATGGCCAACAATACCACAATAAAAGTAAGTAGGTATAAAGTTGTTTTGATATCTTGGAACATAAGATTTATTTTTAAGAAATATTTTCTTTTTATGATAATGATGAACCACTTTAGGCTTGTTCACTTTCTCTTGGGATATTTGGTCACTAGCCTTAACAAAGATAGTTTTTGTTAGAATTTAGTTTTAAAAACTTTGAATAACCAAGTTCACTTTTATCATCGGAATATCTTTGTTAACTAAGGACACCCTCCAACCCATTTTTTCCTTTTTCATACCTTTCAAGAACTCTCTTTAATTGAAAAATTTGGAAAGATAGTGATTCACAATTATTTCATACAAAATTATATTTTTTATCACTAATCATTTTTTGTTTTTCATCTTTGAAATATTTTTCCATTGTCTTAACTTTTTCTTCTAGAGACGAAATTTGTTTCTTTTGAGATGATATAGTTTTGTACATAACTTTGCATTCATTCAAGAGTTCATTTATGGTACCTTGTGCATTGTTATCATAAAGATAAAATTCATTACTAACCTCATCGTCTTTATCATCGGAATGACGTGAAGCCACCAATGCTAGATTTGCACATTATTTGCTTTTGGAATCGGAAGATGAACTTACTTCATTATCTTCCCATGCTATATATGCTTTCTTTAACTTTTTATCTTTATTTCTCTTGAAGTACTTATTACTCATTTCAAGTGTAGGGAATTCAATGTTGACATGTCCTTTTTCTCCACATTCAAAGCATTTAACCTTCCTTGTTGGTGCTTCCCCTTTAACGATCTCCTTTTTCTCCATATTCAAAGCATTTAACCTTCCTTGTTGGTGCTTCCCCTTTAATGATCTCCTTTTTCCTTTCTTTTCTTATAAACTTTTCAAACTTCTTAATAAAAACATCATCTTCTTCACTAGTGGATTCATCCTCTTGATTTCTATCATTATGTTTGACTCTTGTCTTTAAGGCAATGTCTATTGAATCTTTTATTTGAATTTCATGTGTTTCAAGTCTTCAGAAATTCGTTTCATATTCTTGAATTTTTCCGAACAATGTTGCGGAAGTCATTCTGGATAGATTTTTCTTCTCGGATATTGCTGTTACTTTCGGTTTCCGTTCCATGGTTAAGGATCTAAGCACTTTAAGATTCAGTTCCTCAGTAATAAGAGTCTTACCGATTGCTTTTAAGTGATTTACTAAGTGCACAAATCTTTTTTGTAAGTCAATAGATTCTCTGGGCTGCATTATGAATAACTCGTATTCTTGACTTAATGTATTTAATTGAGATCTCTTAACTTCAACGGTTCCTTCATGAGTTTATACTAATGTATCCCATATTTCTTTTGGTGTTGTGTATGCCGAAACACGAAATAACTCATCAATGCTAAGTGCACCTTGAAGAAGATTGATAGCCTTTTGTCAGCAAAAACTTTTTTTCTTATCGTTGTCACCCCATAAACTTTAAGGTTTTGTCGATCCAACACCATTGACGATGATTGTAGGAGCAAATGGACCATCTTGTACCCCCTCCTATACTTCTTCTCCTAGTGCTTCTAAGTGAGCCTTCATCCAAATTTTCCAAAAATCGAAGTATTTTCCATAAAATAATGGAGGCTTGTTGTTGCTACCACCGCCTCTAAAAATGGGTTTTAATTTTTATAAGCCATCTAGATCTTTTAGGAACAAGTTACCTATAGCCTGCTCTGATGCCAATTGTAAGTTATTGAGTGTGCCTAAGAGGGGGGTGAATTAGGACTTTGAAAATTTATCGGTCTGTAGAAACAAGTTGTTCTTATTTTATCTGGTTTGGTGCAAGAGTTTAGAATGTGTGACTTTCTTTTTTGGTTACTGTTATACCCCAATTTTGACCTCTGAGATCTCTTCATTTTCTAAGTGTTATGATCATTATCATTATCATTTATCATCATGCATATTTTATTTACTAACAAAAAAAATATAAAAGAAAAAAGTTTGTTGCTTGTGTGTCAAAAACAGGAGAATGATCAAGAGAAAGCTGAAGAAATTAGGGTTTTTAGGCCCACAATAGGTTCAACATTCTCTCAAGATTCAAAGGTTCCTTCAATCAATATTCAAGTCCAAGGATGGCTCAGTTTAAGGCAGACAACTCTCAAGATCGCCCGAAGCGCCAAATTAGGGTTTTGACCAAATTTCACCAGAGGATTGACTTTTAATCAGGAGATGATTCCAAGACTCAAAATATGATTCAAAGGCCTTAAAATCAACCTTATAGTCCATTCATGTCATTCAACGGAGGAGAAGACCTTGATTCATAGATAGATCGCAAAACTGCATTTCATTTGAAAAAAAAGTCAACTGCAGTAAACAATCAAGATTTTTGGTCAACATCAACTATTTGAAGTAATATTCATCATTTGATCAAGGGTTGATCATAATTCATCAAGAAAAGTTCAGAAATCAAGAAAACTCAAAATAACAAAATTAGGGTTTTTGACCTAAAAGTCAACTGAACTTTGACCAACCATAACTCTGTCTTGATTCATCATAAAAATTCCAACCAAAGCTCATTTTGAAGGAAATTCAATTATATACCAAATTAAATTGGTCCCATGATCATCAGATTCATCATTTGGGAGATATGAGCCAAAACATTACAGGTCATTTTGAAAGTCAACAAAAAGCAGTTTTTTGTCAAAGCCCATATCATCAAGATAACTTCTCCAAATGCAAAAAAGCTTCCAAACTGGCTTGTAGAGCACATCTTGGGCTTTCTAAAAAGTACAAGAACACTTTCATGAGATCAAAATTGAGAGAGATGTTCCTTGATGAAGTTGACCCTTTTTTGAAAAATGCATGAAACAAGTAATGACCAAAACTTGATTCTTTTTCAAAAAGGCCAATTCTTTTGTGATTCAATCTTGATTCTCATATGGCTAAGGGCATTCAATACCTATCCATGGTTCATGACATTTTATTTCATTTTTATTGAATTTTATTCATTTAAGATTTAATTAAAGTGAGATAATTCAAAGATATTATCCAAAATGTCCATGTGATGCAAGCAATGACCAATTCAAAGTATCTAAGATCAGATTTGAGATTGGAGAGAATAATACTTGAGTGTTTTAACCATAGTTAAGCTTTGCACTCATTGAAAAAATATTCCATTTTATCTTCTTTTCCAAAATCACTCATGACAATCTCAACTTGCAGGGCTTCCATATCAGATCCCTTGCCTATAAATAGAGCTTCATTTTTCTTCATTCAGGAGGACCAAGGAGGAAGAAAAAAAGCCATAGCTCAAGAACACCATCCATAACCAAAAAATTCAAGAAACTTGTATAAATCAAGACTCATTCAAATAAACATTTTCAATCAATTCCAATCACTTTATTCCACTCCTGGGATATTATAGAGTAAGTACAATGTAGTTTGTAACATGTAATAGTGCTTGGAGCTCATGTATTAAAAGTTCCATATTTATACATATTTCAATTTCTCATATTTTTATTATTGTTATGTTTTAATGAAATCTAATGATATATTTAAGTTTCATATGAGGTTTAGAGAAGATCTAACGTAACCCATGTGCATCGCATTCAGGAGGGTCGAATTAGGTGATCTGGGCACTTGTATTGTTTCGAATCATTGATTTTTTCCAGGTTTTCAAAAGCATGGAAATTTGAAGAAAAATCCGCAGGTAATTCTGCAGGTAAATCCATGGCAGAATCCGCAGGAAAATTGAAGAAGAGCATGAATAGTAAAGGAGACTCTTTGACCAGCACGCGTGGCAGTTTGGAGCACTACCATTGGCTGGTCAATTATGTCATGCTCGTGGGGCCCAGCTGATTTGTTTAAAAATTTTGGCTGATCACACGCTTCTAGTACATGTATACAACCATGCACCTTCCCTCACAGTCATCTGATCTTTCCCATTTCAGATCCAACAGCACACCAAAGTAGGCTCACCATGAGCTCCATGAACCAATCCACACAGGATCCCATGCAATTTATTTTCTTTTCTTTTCTTATTTAATTTAATTACTTTCAAAAATTATTAAAAATATCTAAAAATCACAAAAAATAATTTAAATTTTAGATTTAAGTTTCTAAAATGATAAATTAATTTTTGGAACAATTTTTTTTTATTTTCCTTTCATTTAAATTATTTGCTTAATTAATGTTTAATTAACTTTTAATTTTATTTCCTTGATTAAAAAAAACCAATCAAAAAAAACTCCAAAAAATATTTTCCTTTTAGATTTAGGTTTGTATTTTTTATAATCTAATTTTTAACATAAAAAAAGAATATTTTTCTTGTTAAGTTTAATTATTTGTTTAATTAGCTTTTAATTAACCTAAAATCATTCAAAAAAATTACAAAAAAAATGAATTAGGTTTAATTTGTTTTTTAGATTTAAGATTTTGTTATCTTACTTTCTCTTAACCCAATTATACCTTCAAAAAATCAAAAACATGTTTATTTACCTATTTCAATTTAAATTCTTAGATAGATGTATAGGTTGTAAAAATTATAATAGCGTAGATTCAATTTTATCGCATTTACTTTTCGCACCAATAATCATGTAAATCTCTCAAAGCGATGTAATAGCGTAGGATTTAATTTCCGGTACATATTTAATTGTTAGTAATTAGGTGATAAGATAATAATTGAATCTCTAGTTTACTAACTCAGGATATAAATATATGAATACAACACACTTCGCACACTTGCACCTCTAGGGTTTCCCCTCTTGTTACTTTTTTAATCATACCATCATTTAAGAAAAGTATTAAACGCATAGGAAAGATCTTATAAATTAAGGGTAGGTAACTCCTAATTGCTTGCTCAAACAAATCCGTTGGGCCTCTCCCTGAGTATAAGCCCTAACACCTTCATTTTCAAACAACGTATTTTCAAAACTTCTCATCTATTTTCAAAACTTTCATCTGGTATTTGAAGGGCATTATTCTCGGTGAAACTCTTCAGAGACCTATGTGACCTAGTGTCCATCTTCACTTCTTCTATTTTCAAATCAATTTCAAAACGGTTTTCAACCAAACTTTCAATCACTGTTTTCACAAAACAAATTTCAAAAGATAAAACTTTGTAGGCATCCGCCAAGGATCATTACAAGGTTTTTCAAATCAAAAGTTCAAATACTTTTCATACCTCGTTGTCAAAATAACTTCAAAAAGAAAATGATATTTGTATACATCCGCCAAGGATTATTACAAAGTCAAACCATTCAAAAAATGATATTTGTATACATCCGCCAAGGATTATTACAAAGTCAAAACATTTTCCAAACACACACTCTTACACCTTTTCAAACAAACGAATCAAACAAGGCAAAGAGTGAACTAAGCAAAATTAAGAGCCCATGGATAACCATGGATACAAAGGATGCTTAAAACCTTCCCTTTGTATAACCAACCCCCCGAACCCAAAATCTGTCAAAAGGTCTTTCCTGTTCTTTTATGCCTTTCCTAATATAATTGGATAAAATAAAATTTGGTGGCAACTCTTGCAAAAAACTCGCCAACAAACATTTTTTTCTCTGCGGAAATAAAAATAAATAAAAATAAAATAAAAAGTTTAGGAGTCGGTTCGAAAAACCGAGTTACAGTTACAATTTGTGAAAGCGATAAATGCGGAAAAGTAAAGAACACGACGATGTATCCTGGTTCCCCTCACAATCCGAGAGTACTCCTATCCCATTTCAACACGAAAGAGATTTTACTATTGTTAGGACTTATACAAGACCAACACAATCACCAAGAACAATCCTCTTGTGATTACCCAAGTTGAAATGAGAATAATCCTCTCAATCTCAACTCTCTTGCTTCCAACAATCCTGGATAGCAAGGATACAAACCAACCAAGTAGAGCAAGAAAACAATCATTTCCTTTCTACTTTCTCGTTTCCAACAGTCTTGGATAACAAGGAATTATAACGAAATCAAGGAATTATTTGAGTAAATAAAGTTGATGAATATATATCAATCACTAGGATTGATCTTCTCTTCCAAACAAGCAATTTATAATGACAATATAGTGCTCAAGTGTTTATGAGAATGATATGAATTTTTGGATTGTTCAGAACATATATGTAGAAAAATTCTTTGTGAAATATGAAGAAAAAAAATACTTGTTTGAAATTTTGAGAAAATAATATGATGTTAAAATGGGATAAAGAGGTGATTTGTAATTTGAAATTTCATGTATTTATAAGAGCATAACACCTTTATGAATCATGGTGAAGTCATGGAAAAATATCATGAACAAATGCCAAGTTAAAATGAAAAGATTTCATGAAGAAGTGCATGAAAAGGTGTTAAAAAATTGTTGTTTTTTTTCCAATTCATACAGGACTTATTTAGTCGGTTAAAAAGGTCACCTAACTTAACAAGTTCTCAGCAATTTTCAAATTTCAAATTTAAAAATATTGTTTCAGATCATTGTAAATTGTGGCAGTTTTTGTGCTGTTACGACAAGTCAAAATGCCACAATTTACCAAAATCTGAATGTTTGAAAAAAAAAATTAAAAATTGTCTAAATATTGGAATCAACCTTATGCAACATTTATTGATTTATCCAAGTCAATATATTATATTTGAAAGTTATTTAACATGGTTCAAACAAACATATAAATTTTTCAATGCATGATAAAAAATAAGCTTTGTATGCATTTGAATCAAAGATTTTTTATGCATGATAATTTGAGAACTTTATAGATGAAAATGTATAAAATATTTTGAGCACTAAGTTATCAATATAATTTGCATGTTTATACCTTTATTAACCACGAGTCATGCTAGTCTTCAAAGAAAAAGTCTTGAATAATTTGTTGCTAGCTTTCAATATGATGAGTCTTGAGTCATTTGAATTGATAAAATGCACTTGTAGTTTTTTCCAAACTTTTTGACATGATCAATTGATTTGCACTTTTTCTTTATCAAAACACATTGGATGGAGAGTTTTGACTTCATATGAGGTTAGTAAATGTCAACCAATCCAAGCTTGGATAAGCAATCGAAGAAGGGACGTGGTCCAAGAGCTTTTGTAAAGACATCTGCAGCTTGTTGTTGAGATGTGACTGGAAGTAAGCGCATGAGGCCAACTTGAAGCTTTCCCCTAACCATATGACAATCAATATCCAGGTTCTTCGTGCGTTCATGAAATACAGGGTTGGTAGAGATGTGTAACGCACGTTGATTGTCGCAGTAAAAAACCAATAGGCGAGAAGGGTGTTGTTTGAGATCATGAAGCAAGAAACATAGCCATTGAAGATCGTGTGTTACAGAGGCCAGGGCATGATATTCTGCTTCTGCAGAGGAACGAATGACTTAGCTTGTTTCTTGGAATTCCAAGACACAAGTGATTGGCCAATAAAGAAAAAATAACCAGTGATGGAACGTCTCGTGTCCATACAACCACCCCAATCAGCATCACTAAAACCCAGAATTTGTAAGTTTGAGGATTTTGTCATGAAGATACCTCGTGCTAGTAAACGTTTGAGATAGAGGATATATGTAGAGAACCTCGATAATGAAGTTCAATAGGAGCACTCATGAACTCACTTAGTTGCTGAGTAACATAAGCAATTTCAAGACGCGTAGTTGTAAGATAAAGTAACCTTCCAACAAGGCAACTGTAAGCTGTGACATCAGTAAATGCAGAAGTTTTATCTTGATAAAGACGAGTTGAAGCATCCAAAGTTGTTGAAATTCTAGCATTCAGATCACAAATGTCCTAAAGGATGTCGAGACAATGTTTTCCAAACACACACAATGGCAAGGTATAAAAAGTGCAGTGCAGAATAATAAAGAACACAGGTAATTGTTCACCCAGTTAAGTATCAACAATACCTACTCTAGGGGCTACCAAGCCAGGGATAAATCCACTAAATAGTATCAATTCGAAGCTAAACTCCCATGTTTACAACTTCTCACTTAATCACTATGTGTGCTAACTTGTACCTAAGACTCACCTAGGTATAGTGATCTTTTGGAGTGGATTTGGGCTTCAAATCGTTGCAGGGCACTCTAGAAAATCTTCCACAATCTTCTCCATGAAGATAGGATATCAAATATTAGATTCCTAAATATTCTCCATATTTATTAACTAATATAATAACTTGAATTAAAAAAATCTCTTATCCCTTAATTCAAGCGCCACATAGGATTGCATAATATTCCAAAATATTCTGCACCTGTACATCAACTAACTCCAACTGATCCAGTTGTAGCATAACAGACGCGATGTCAAGTAAACTATGCATAGAACATCTTTCTTGACATGTCTTCATTAGTTGCGTGGAACATCTTATTCAACATGTTCCCATAAGATAGTTTTACCAAACATAATGCCAATCAGAAAAATAGAGAATTAACAGGTGTAGAAGCAGGTTTACATCCACTTAGGCCTGACTCATGGAGCAATTGCAACAAATATTTCCTTTGACATTGGGTAATACCTTTAGAAGAACGTGCAACTTCAAGGCCTATGAAGAATTTTAACTGGCCCAGATATTTGATGTGCAATGTCTTATCTACGACACTTCTCAAGTCAGCAAACATAGTGAGCGAGGTGCCTGCCAATATTATGCCATCGACATAAACAAGAAGGGCAGTGAAAGAAGTGGATGTAGATTTTGTGAACAATGTAAGATCCGCATGAGCAAGAACAAAACCTTGTGAATGTAGGAAAGCTATTAGCTTCTTAAACCATTTACGGCTTGCTTGCTTTAAACCATATAATGACTTGAGTAATCTACAGACTTGACCTGGTTTTGGAGGTAACACACCTTGTGGTGTCTTCATATAAACAGCTTCACGTAGATCTCAATGCAGAAAGGCATTGTTTAAATCTAATTGATGTAAATGCCATCCATGTATAGCACCCAAAGCCAATAAAACACGCACGGTAGATAGCTTTGCTAATGGTGAGAATGTTTCAAAGTAATCCAGTCCTCCAGCTTAGTTGAAGCCTTGAGCCAAAAGGCGTGCCTTAAACCATTCAATCAATCCATCTGGGTGTCTCTTTATTCTATACACCCATTTATTACCAATGGGAGCAGCATTGTGAGGTAAATCCATGAATTCCCATATGTGATTATTGTTGAGGGCTTCAACCTATTTATTCATAGTTGTTACCCATCTAGAATTTTTAGCAGCAACATGATAATTAGAATGTTCGACTTCAGATGACATGGACATTATGTAGGCTTCATGGTTTGGTGAAAGTTTGGAATATGAAATAGAATTGGCTATAGGATATTGATATGAGGTAGAGGCATTGGAGATTCAAACATAGTCTTTGAGATAACTAGGTGGCTTTGGTACTCGAGCTGATTTTCTGGTTTCAGGTTATGGTGAAGGGTTTGAAAGAATGGTTGAGGCATCGGTTGTAAATGATAATTCAGATGAAGTGTTGTTTTGTGAGATAGGTTCAGGCTCAATTATAGGTATAGTATGAGGAGTAAGGCTAGATGTGATGGGAGGACCAGAAACAATGGTTTCAGTTATTTGTTCAGGGTCAGGTGATGTTGTGTGAGGTGAAAAAGTATGGTTTCATTATTCAGTATCCGATTGAAGAGAATTTTGATTCAAAGAGGAGTCAAGATATATGTCTGTTGGCACACTATCATTGGAATGATCCTTGTAAGGAAAATCAAGATAAAAAATTTAACATTTTGACACACAATTATTTCATGACCAGTAACATCTAAAAGCACAAAGCCTTTCATACCTGCCTTGTATACCAAGAATGCACATTTTCATGCCCTTGCATCAAACTTGTGTATGTTGTTTGGTAGTGTTAAGGGATAGCTTAAACATCCAAACACCTTCAAGGAGCTAAGATCTACTGCAGCTTCATATAACACCTCATAGGAAGATTTATTTTGTAAAATATTAGTAGGAATTATGTTCATGAGAAACACAGCATGTCGCACAACATATGACCAACACTTGGTCAAACCAGACTGAAACATAAAGACACGACTAATATTCACAATATGTTGATGACGCCTTTCAAATATTGCATTTTGTTGTAGAGTATATACACACAACTCCCTTGGTGTATTATTCCTTTGGAAGCATAATACATATGCATAACTAGTTCAGCTCCATTATCGGTTTTAATAGCTTTAACTATTTTATCGAATTGTGTTTCTACCATATTTACAAAATCCTTAATTTTCGATGACACTTCAGACTTTTCCTTTAGCATAACAACCCAAACATGTCTACTACAATCATCTAGGATAGTCAATAAATATTTGTAGCCATGTACATAAATAGTGTTGAGAGGTCCCCAAATATCTAAATGAACAAGATCGAAAGCATTGCTAGCATTTTTATTACTAATGGCAAAAGGTAGAATGTTCTGTCTGGCTTGCTAACATACATTACATGCAGCATGAATACCATTAAGAATACAACTATACATTTTGCTCATACATTTCATTCTATCATATGATAAATGCCCTATACTGATGTGCCACAATACACCTGGTGGTATTTAATCATTATTTCCAGCTCTTTTATTTACAAAAATACTAGAAACAAGACCTATGTTATTGCTCCTTTTTGCTTCCAAGTAGTAGAGGCCATTGAGCTCTTTAGCCAAACCAATCCTCTTCAAATCCTTCTTTGCCTATATCATACATCCATTAGTTTAAAAAATTAGATTGCAATCATGTTCCTTACATAGCTTTGACATAGATATCAAGTTCACTTCAAATTGTGGCAAATAAAGCACATTTCAAATAACAAGATCATCTGATAGTTTTACATCACCAGATACAGAAGCAGCTATAGAGTTCCCATTTTGTAAATTAACAATTATGGGACTTATCTCAACATATTTATCAAACCAATCTAAAGAAAAGCATATGTGACGAGTAGCTCCAGTGTCAAGTATCCAATCTATTCTATTATGAATGACGAATATAGAAGGGGGGTTGAAGAGATCCCTTGTTTTATTTTTTCGCGTTTTTTAAATTTCAAACAAAAGCACCCCGGATTCAAAATCGGCCTATAAACGATCCGTTATTGGAATGACCGGATATGCGAAACCGAATGGTGAGATAATGATGAAAAGTGATTCAATACTTAAGTATATCAATTTGCTTAACGAACACACTTAGTGATTATTACTAACAATGACGTGTTTTAAGATAATGACAATAATTTGTGTGCTTGTTAATTTGTCAAACACTTGGTGTGCAAAATTCACCAAATTCTAACAGCTCACAATAACACAAATTATGCTAAATGAAAGTAAAGTGCGAGAAAGAAAAACAACACACGATTTGTTTAGGCAGTTCCCCTTGTCGCCCACGCGTAGGGTACGTCTGCCCCTAATTCTAAAATTAGAATTAGGATATATGCTATTAAGTTGCAAATGTTTACAAAAGAAGAATAGTTACCAATACCCAATTTACAATTGCAGAAAATTGATCTAATACTCTTCTCTTCCCTTGATTCGAGCTGAACTAAGTGTGTCAAATCCTTAGAACAAACCCCTGGTTAACGCTACTTGTTTACACATTATCAACATTCCGCAAACCTTTCACTCTAGTGATTTCGATCTCAAGAATTTGTCCCCAAATCAATCTTGACAATCTTCCGGTTACCGTGATATAATTGAGCGAACCCACAGTTCCTCAATCTCTTCACTCGGCTGAATCTAATGAAGCTTCGATTTGTGCAAAACCCCCCAAATCAACAAGATCTTGGAGGAGAAAATCCTAAAGATTTATCCAAGAAAAACCCACAATCTCTTAAACCGAACAAGATCGCAATCTTCTACTATCGGACGTTATTAACACACGCTCCTCACCTTGATCGAAAAAAATGATTATGTCTAGTTGTCAATGGATGAGTGAGAGGTTGAAGATGATGAGAGACTTGTGTATCTATTTCACTTTTCTTGTTTAAAACTAAATGATAGAACCAAACATGACTTATATGTGTTATCTAAGACCAAACATCAATTGAAAAGCTAAAAATTGATTTTATGAGCGATAGGTCGACCTGAGCAACTGAGGCAGTCGACCTGAGCATTCCCGAAGGTGACAGGAGGGAAATTCATCAAGCCATGCGTCAACCTATGGGTCGACCCCAAGCATTCCCGAGGGTTCCCCAAATTAACATGCGTCGACCTATACAGGGCCATGCATCGACGCATGCTTTGCAAACTTGGTTTCCAGGTTGAGCTGACCTATAGGTCGACCTGAGCATTCCCGAGAATGGTCCAAAAACTAGATTTTAGTATGAGTTGACCTGAGCCCCTTTGTGAGTCGACCTGAGCATCTGAAAAACCCAAAAATGCCAATTTTTGTGATCCTTCATGCTTCCTTGTTCATCCTATCACCTAGTAACACTTCCAAACCATAAGACCCATAAAAGTACAATAGCATGAATTAGAATTTGAGAATATTAAATAGTAGGTTAAATACACTTTTGGTCCCTCTATTTTCATGTTTTTTGAGTTTTAGTCCTTCCATTTTAAAACCAAGGTTTTTAGTCCGTAAACTTTAGCTCACTTGAGATTTTGTTAGTCCCCCACCAATTTTGCATAGGTGATGATTAGGATAAAAGAATTAATTTTAATTACTTGGCATTGGTGACTAGATTATTTTATTATTTAATTTATTTATTTAATTAAGTTTTTTTATAAATATATTTTAAGACAAATTTTATTTAGAAATTTATTTAAGAATTATTTAAGACAACTTTTAAAATGATAATATTGGGCCCATATACAAAATTGACTACGATGTCTCTCCACTCTAGCCCATTAATGTGTTACTTACTGAGATTGTTTAGGACTGCTACTGCAACTATTTCTATATTCATTGCAAACAAAAGCAACACAAAATGCACTTGAGCACTTGCAATCCAAATACGTGGTTCCATTCCATAAACCTTCTTTTATAAAACAAATCTGCTACATTTGTACATATATCAAAGCAAACTTCAATGCCACATTCTTTCACTCATTGCAAACTGCATCATCATCATCACTCACTTTTTCTTTATTCGAATTGATTGTTACTCTCTCTATTTCTCTTTTAGTTTTAGATGTCTTGTTGAATAATGACTATAACATAAGTGCTCTTGCACTCATATTTTCATTTGTTATTTTCTTCATTCTTTAACCAACAAAAATGCAAGCTACAAGTCACCTTGAATATTGACCAAGATAAGTTATAAATCCAAAAATTATGAATTATACTGTGAGTTTTTTAGGATGTCATAGAACTTGTCTGGATTTAGTGCAATGATGTTACCATTAGAGAGGATGCAGGTTCTTTTCATAATGAAAGAATTTGTTCTTCATTCTCTTATGGTTAATGGGTTTTTGAAACAGTTTGTTCTTCATTCTCTTCTGAATCTTCCCGTGCTTTGATAATGGTATATAAAGTGTCATTTTTGTTTGGGGATAGAGAAAAGTGAAGTGAGTAGTGTTTGGGTGGTTAATGGTTGAAGATGGTGAAGAGGAGATAAATAGCAAAGCAGAGTGTTTATTGAAGGTGATGCAATATTACTCTTAAGCAAGTCCCACATAGATTGTTTTTCAAAATTTGTAAGAGTTTATAAAGCTAAAAGATACATTAACTATTCTTTAAATTAAATAGAGTAATAATGGGCCTAATGCTTTGAACTTTGTTGAAGATACTGGTGCAAAAAGCCTATACATTTTAGTTTAAAATTTCTATTAATTAATATATAAATAATTAATTTCAGATAATTAATTTATTATTTAAAAAATTAATTAATTAATTATGTAAAAAATTGTAAATTAATAATAAATTATCCTAGTCAACATTTCCAACTCATTAAAAATAATTATTTTATCCTACTAATTAATGCCATGTCACTAAAACTGGAGGAGACCAAATAAATCCCAAGTCATGTAAAGTTTAGGGACTAAAAAGTTGGTTTTTAAAATAGAGGGGCTAAAAGTTAAAAAACATCAAAATAGGGGGACCAAAAATGCATTTAAGCCTAAATAATATTAAGCTATTTTATTTTATCGATTTTGTATATAATTGTCTGTAACTAAGACGGAGTTATTGAGACCATGTCGAAGTGCTACCCAAAATCTATTAATATTGGAACCATATTCTTGTAGTTTTAATTATCTATAAAAAATATTTTTATTTTGTCATAGTTTAAATAGGAGTTTTCTAGATAGACCGGTTGAAGCGATTCGACACCGTGTGAAAAATTAACGGGCGAAATATTTCGAGTTTTAACATTTATCTGACTATTTTATTATTCTATATTACGCGTAGACCATGTTGGTAAGCTCGTTTTATTTTTTCAACGATTTTTTACGGTCATATTTTTACCTGTCAGAGCCTAGTCAACCGGGTATTTTTATTTATGAATTTGATATTTTCAGTCTGTTTTATTAAACTTCTTTCCGTGTAAATCATTTTAATATATTTATTTTTATTTTCTAATAAAACGTGTGTTCGACTGTTATTCGTTCCGGTGCCTTTTTTACAATTTTATTTCGTTGTAAAATAGTTTTTTTTTTCATTTCATGTAGTATAGTTAAAATCTTGTAAACTTATTTTAAATTCTACAAGTTTGCTTTAGAGTGATTAAATTAATCATTTAATATTTAGAAACTGAAAATATCATGATATTTTCTCACAAAGTAATCATGAGATGTCATGTGAGGAAAGAATCTAATGGCTATAGATCATCTTTATTTTACACCACTATTCAATCCAAAGGTACATGTTGAATGACATAGCTTATAAATACATGATCATATTTCTATTCTTTCTCACATTGTCTTTCTCCTCTTCTCTGTTAACCGAACACTCCCTCCTCCACTCTCCATATTCTTTTTCTTGCATTTTTCATATATACTTTGTGAGATTTGAATGATATTTGAGAGAGTTTTAATGATCAATTTAAGAGAAGATTAAAGAAAAGATTAAAACTTGAGGTAACCAAATATTTTGCCATCTTTTATACTATCTTAGCTAGCCAACTTCACAAGCTTGATGATGAGAGTATGTTGTAATTACTTTATGTGTTAAAGTTGGAATTGCATAGTTAAGTCCTAAATTAAAGTCTAAATATATATGGCTGTTTTAAGGACATGGTTATATTATTAACTTATTCTAATTAGCTTTACAAAATTATTATAAATTGAAATTTATATAAAAAAAATATTAAGGAGAAGACCTTGTTTTAAAAATTCAAACAACCTGACGTGAGTTTGTTTAATAACTATACTTTAAATTTTGTCAAATAAAAATAATATATAGTTTTATTTTATTTAGTTTTATTTTATTTTAAATAAAAGTTAATTTTTATTTAGTATATTATTTTTGAGAAATGATTATGTTTAATGATTTTAAGGTTAACTTACATTTTCACATTTAGTTAGAGGTCCCATATAATAACTAATTGATTTTGTTTATTAAAAAAGAAAGAGTATTATGTTGGTGTGTATAACAATTCTCTAATTCCTGTTCTAAGATTAAGTTCTCATTCATTTTAAATAAATATTTGAGTTGGTGTAGATTCATTTTAATATAGAAAATAATAATACTTGATTTTTGAATTTATAGAAATTTCTTCTAAACAAAAAAATGAAACACAAATTGTTATTACGGTTTCACAAAAGTTTTGATTTTTCTTGTTAGAATTAATTTGTTTAGTCTAAAAGTTTATTGATGAAACAAATATAATTATATTTTAAATATAGATGATTATGACTATTTTAGAAATAAAATTAATATAATAATTTATTCTAAATTAAAAATAGGGAATATATTCTAATTTAGAATTTATAAATTATTCTTAGAATGAGACAAATCTAATTTGATTTTAAAATGTATGAACTTTGATAATTTTGGAACCGTGGTTTTTTATGAATTAAAACTACTTAATTTTTAGAAGCTATCAATATTGTCTTGATAAATTATAGTTTTAAGTATAATAATTTATTTTCAATAATTTTAATTAAAGTATTTGACACAACGATTTGATCAAAATAATAAATAAATTTAAAACAGTGAGTTAGAAACTTCCTTCAGTTACTATTTTATTATTCTTTTAAGAGAACAATCATTTTCTAATTGAAATGATATATTCTTTTTAATATAAAATGATTAGGTTAGTAAAACAGTAATAAAAATCTAAATCTAATTGATTAGGTAAGTGGCCAAGATAAAACCCTAATTTTGGATGTAGTTGAGCTTGTATTAACTTAATTAAATTGTGTGTATTTTAAAAGGTTGAAAGTGTGAACTGGAGAGAAACCTCGTCGAGAGAAACAGACGTTCTCATGTAGCGTAAGTTGAATATGTTTGAAGCTCGCTAAGGTGAGGGCACTTTCTAACGATATTATATGTGAGTGAATGCATATGTGTTGGTATGAATGATGGTGTGCCTAATTTGGGGTTTTGTGATAATTGTGTGCCCGACTGAGAATGTTTAATGTTGTGTGCCCAATCATGAAAATGAGTTTATGCTGTGATGCTAAACTGGTGAATATACTTTCATATGATTTTGAATAAATATACGAATTGACTATTGAGAAATGTTTATGATGCATTTGCATATCTGTGCTCATGCATATCATAGTACGTGTTGGCCAAGTGGGTCTTCACGGGGTGTGATTATCGGGAATGGATCCACCTTAATCCTGCAGGATTTATTGAGTCGATGCTAGTTAAGTTAAAGACTAGTCATCATGAGGAGATGCCTCATTGTGGAGTTTTGCCACGAAATTAGTAGGAGATGCCTACGACTCTCTGCAGAAAGGTTAAATTCCGGAATTCATGCATGTGAGGAACTTAGTTAGGGGGATCACACCCATGTAGAGTCTGCATTAGGATATTTGTTCATTACTTTATTTGTTGAAATAAATATTGTGACTGCTATATATCATGTTTTACTTGCATGTGTGTATTCTTTCATGTATGCTATTTTTAGATTGTGACCCTCTACTATTATTATCGAATGGGCTGAACGCCCCCAGGTTGTTAGGAATCGTGATAATTAGGGTATCCAGGTGTCATGAAGACCTGCAAGATGTGTATGTCTTTGGCGGTCAAAATCATCAAGACTCAATGTCATAGTGAGTCATTTGTACTAAGTCATCCTTGGCTTTCAATTCAAGATCAACTTGGGGTTTGTTGTTGAAGTCATTGTTTACTCTTCCTTACTATTTTCTTTGTAACTTGTATTGTGGAAAACCATGTTTATTTATTTGTTAAAATAAAGATTTTCATTATGTTCTTTTAGACAATAAGTTTGATTTGTGTTCTTAAACCCTTAATTGAGAAAACAATTTATAAAAGAGGCCTTGTGTTATGATCATTGTCTTACAATACTTTACTCTGATTCATTTTAAAAATGAGCATAGATGTTTTATTTAAAAGATTTATTGTTTAAAAAAAAAATACAATCTCGCTGTTAAAAATCGGGATGTTACAATGTGGTATCAGAGCTTTGGTCTAAATTTTCATGGGGCTGCCAGTCGGGTGTCCTAAGTTGATCAAGTGTCGGGTTTAGTGGGAGTAAATGTTTGGAGTCCTATATGTTATGTGTTGTGTGTCTTGGTTCAAGCATGATATATGCTTAGGTAATCGATTGTTTCTTAATTGAAGTTAATGTACCCTATAATACTTCAGTAAGAAGGATACTTATAACCCTAGAGCATCAGTCAACTTTGGTCGATATGTGTCTGTGAATTATTTGGATGTGTTGGTTTAGAAGGGACAAAATTGAATTGAGTAAGAATTAGAAGGTATTTCTTTAATAACTATATGGATCAGAAGTTGTGTTTGTTCTCGTCACTCAGAGATGCTGAGTGAGGACAAGTGGAAGTTAAACTTAATGATTACGAGTAAGAACCTTATTTGGGGGAACCTTTGTAGAAAAATTATTGGATGTTCATTCTGGTGAGATCAGAATGTGATGAGATGAAGTTTATTAACTATTAATAAGATGATATTTCTTTGGAATTGAAGAGAAACCATGGATATCAATTAGAAACAATTACAATACGTGGATAGTAATGGAGCATCTTCTCTAGGAAGAAAACAGGCGTTTAAGCCTTTAAAATGATTAGGGAAGTTAGACAACAATTATACGAACGGCAAGTACCTTAACGGGTAAAGTTGGGATGCTTAAGCTATGTTGTTTTAAAGCTTGATATGAGATGATGGTACAAGTAGCACCATGAATTTAAGTAATCATATGAGTTGAGTAGGGCAAGTGTTAAGTTATTCAAGTCATGAACGACAATGTTTGGAGATTTATTAGGAATTTGGAGGAATATTTTTTAGAGCGTTAGATCACGAGAAATATATTGGTTGGTACCTTAGTAAATGTTAGAAATGAATATGAAATCATTGAGGGAATAGATGTGTCTGGATGATTAGCAAGAACTTATTCGGAAAAGATTGAGATGTGTTATAAAAGAGTATTATGATATTTGGATAGTAACAATAATTAAATATGTTGTTTTAAATTGACAAGATATAGGTCATGATGTGTTGGGAAACAACTATAGGCGGTTGGTTGCCGAAAATTTTGGAGTTGTAGATTTTTAGATGATCGAAGAAGATCTAGTATAAGGAACTTTGGAGTTGTAACATCTATAAGGTAGTAACAAAGGAAGATTGAAGTCGTACTCAATGTATTAGCGTTAACTACTTTGGAAGATACTCACCAATTGTTCCAAGTTAAGTGAGTGTAAATGAGACTATGTATTGTGTTTTAGGCGATTGTGTCTCATCGAAAGGATTGAAGTAGCTGAAAGTTGAGGAAACATTTAAGTAAACCTCGAATGGATTATTATACCCCAGTGTCTCGCGTGACTTTAAGAACAAGTTTCAAGGGACACTATTGTAGTTAGGTAATGATGGTTTATTCCACCATAATGATTGGCGCCTTCCTATTGACAAATTGAGGAACTGATCACCCTTAATCTCTTGTTGATAGTAGACGGGATCATGTTGAATGCAATAGATGCATCATGCCTTCTTGGTAGTGTGTAAGTTAATTAACATTTTATCATGAGGATAATCAACCACCACATAGTGTGAACCTAGTGGAATTAGTTATGACGTGGGGGCGGAAATGTGACTTTGAAAGTTTGAGCATGAACCTAGGATTCTAGGGGGCCTACCATGAAGGATAGAAAAACACTTAGAAAGGGGGGGTTTGAATAAGTGTAGCTTTAAAAAAATTGACAGATAAAATTAAATTGCACAGTTATTTTTATCCTGGTTCGTTGTTAACTAAACTACTCCAGTCCACCCCCGCAGAGATGATTTACCTCAACTGAGGATTTAATCCACTAATCGCACGGATTACAATGGTTTTCCACTTAGTCAGCAACTAAGTCTTCCAGAGTCTACTGATCACACACTGATCACTCCAGGAACAACTGCTTAGATACCCTCTAAGACTTTTCTAGAGTCTACTGATCCACACGATCACTCTAGTTACAACCTGCTTAGATAACCTCTAAGACTTCCTAGAGTATTCTGATCCACACGATCACTCTAGTTCCTTACAACTTAATGTAATCAATTCTAAGAGTATTACAAATGCTTCTTGAAAGCTATAATCACAAACTGTGATATTTCTCTTAATCGTTTAAGCTTAATCTCACTAATATATTACAACAGCAATGTAGTGAGCTTTGATGAAGATGAAGATTCTGAGTTTAGATTTGAACAGCGTTTCAGCAAGTTTGATATGAGTTGTTTTGGTGCAGAATCGTTAACCTTGCTTCTCATCAGAACTTCATATTTATAGGCGTTGGAGAAGATGACCGTTGAGTGCATTTAATGCTTTGCGTGTTCCGTACAGCATCGCATTTAATGTTATACGCTTTTGTCAACTACCTCGAGCCTTGTTCACGCTGTGTCTACTGACGTAGCCTTTAGTAGCTTTTAACGTTCCTTTTGTCAGTCAGCGTAGCTTGCCACTTGTACTTTCTTCTGATCTGATGTTTGTGAATACAACGTTTGAATATCATCAGAGTCAAACAGCTTGGTGCATAGCATCTTCTGATCTTCTGACCTTGAAGTGCTTCTGAGCGTGATACCATCAGAACTTCAGTGCTTCTGTTCTCTTGTTCTTCTGATGCTTCCATAGACCCATGTTCTGATTCTGCTTCGACCATCTTCTGATGTCTTGCCAGACCATGTTCTGATGTTGCATGCTGAACCCTTTGAGACAAAGCTTCTGAGCGCTGAATTATGCGTACTCTTTATATATTTCCTGAAAGGGAAATTGCATTGGATTAGAGTACCATATAATCTTAAGCAAAATTCATATTTATTGTTATCATCAAAACTAAGATAATTGATCAGAACAAATCTTGTTCTAACAATCTCCCCCTTTTTGATGATGACAAAAACATATATAAATGATATGAATTTGCGATCAGAAAGAATAGACGGCAAAAGACAAATTACACAGCTATAGCATAAGCATATGAATATGTCTCCCCCTGAGATTAACAATCTCCCCCTGAGATAAATAATCTCCCCCTGAAATAAATACTCGAAGAACTTTAATAAAAGACTTCCCTGATTATTTCGGTAGAGACGATCATATAAGCTTCTGTCTTTAGAGAATTCATAGCTTCTGACTTCTGCTTCCATAGGACAGCTTCAGAACTAGAATTTCTTTAGATCCCTAGAACACTCACAGCTTCTGATTCCTGCTTCCATCTAGGACAGCTTCAGAACTTGAATTTCTTTGATCTTCTGAACATTCACAGCTTCTGATTTCTGCTTCCATTCAGGACAGCTTCAGAACTTGAATTTCTTTGATCTTCTGAACATTCACAGCTTCTGATTTCTGCTTCCATTTAGGACAGCTTCAGAACTTGAGTTTTCTGGATCTTTAGAACATTCACAGCTTTGAATTTCTGCTTCCCTCGGATAGCTTCAGAGCTTGAATTTCTACCAACATCACTTCATGCTAGATTTGTATCAGAACATTGTTGAATGTACCAGAGCATCATCAGAGCATCTCTACATCCTGAAATGTTACAGAACAAAAACTAAACGACAAAAGTCAGCATGAACGAGTCAGAACATAAAATGTATATTCTAACACATTATATGTATCAGAGCCATATAGGCTAAAATAATGTATCAGAGCAAATAGAATTTTGTCAAAACAAATAGACAAATATGGATCAAATTCTATTTTCAGTGCTTCTGATTCATTTTTCTTTCTTGCTTCTGATCTCTGAAGCTTGACAGCACTCGGCTTGCTTCAGTTTCCATGGTTTTGCTTCTTGTGTTTGCTTTGAAGATTCTCTTCACTTCTTTATACCTGCAAAACACTTAAACCATATAGAACTTGCAGTTCTTGTTAGTAAATGTGTGGGAGCTTTACCCAGCAACTGATAGATTAATCAAATCATTTATCATTTATCTTCTCCCCCTTTTTGTCATAACATCAAAAAGAATATTTCAAAAGATTCAGATGCATAAAACGACAAATAGAATCACTGGAATGTAAAAGCAAAGAAACTTTTCATTGATAATCAAAAGATATTACAAAAGGTTCCTATGTTTAACAAGATGAGAAACATTCCTAGCAAATACATAAAAAGTCATCCCAAGAGGAAATGACTACAAAAATTAAAAACAGCACCCTAGCAGGACACGCTCGGTGTCAACCCATCAAGAATCCCTGTGGACTCTTGTCTTCCAGACTAGAACCTCCACTGTAGGAGAGATCCAAGTGACCAAAGAGGAAGAGAGGGACAGTTCACAGACAGAGAGCTAATGTTGCAAACGGGGCTTTCCCTTAACATAGAAGTTAAGAATATCATTCTTAACCTCCTCCCATAACTCAAGAAAGTCTTCTGTCTTTGGGTGAAAGTTGATAACATCATCAAAGAAGAGGTCTGACTTGAGAGGTATTAGGAGAGCCATCCCGAGATATGCAGAGATCTGTCGCCTTTGAGTCATAGATCTTCAACAGGCTAAGGGTGAACGCTAGGTTTGAGCTAGGATTTTTTTTTTTTTTTTAAAAAAATGTGTTTGAGCAAGAGACGAAAACGGAAGAGAGAGAGAGAAAACCTTGATGAGGAATGCAAAGAGATAGAGAAAGAGAACACAGATAGAGTGAAAAAAATATGAGGGAAGGAGAAGCGTTTGAAGAGTATTTAAAAGAAAATAAAATGAAACAAATGATGAATAGCATTTAATGTTACGTGACATGAGGAGAGATAATAAAGACAAATGAGGTGACTAGCACAGTTACCTATGGTCGGCGTCCCTTCAACTGCACGCACGTTTATCCATGAATAGTAACGACAGGTTTACCATCCCGAGATAACACGTAACAGCTGTTTTGCTTTAAAAGAGGTTCTGAATCAACTTAGACAATGAAACGTTAGTAATAACCGAATCATAATTTCTAAAAGATTTCAATCAGAACTTCTGATATATAAAAAATAATCCATTTTCATTTCAGAAGATACTCATACATAAGAACTTCTCATCTTCTCATTCTGGGCATAAATCCATACTGATGTTCTTCAGAATGAACTTAAACCTATCTTCAGCCAGGGGTTTTGTAAAGATATCAGCCCATTGATGGTCTGTATCAACAAAGTTTAAAGATATAACACCCTTCTGAACATAGTCCCTTATGAAATGATGTTTAATCTCAATATGTTTAGCTTTTGAATGAAGAATAGGATTCTTAGATAAACATATAGCAGAAGTATTATCACAGAATATAGGAATGTTACTCTCAAATATCTGATAATCTTCCAGCTGACTCTTCATCCAGAGCATCTGTGTACTACAACCAGCAGCAGCGACATATTCTGCTTCTGTTGTTGATAGAGCAATAGTTGCTTGCTTCTTGCTATACCAAGAGATCAAATGACTTCCAAGAAATTGGCAACTTCCTGAAGTACTTTTTCTTTCAATTCTGTCTCCAGCATAGTCAGCATCGCAGAATCCTACTAAGTTGTATTCTTTAGATTTTCTGTAAACTAAGCCAACATTAGTAGTACCTTTCAGATACCTTAGAATTCTCTTAACAGCAGTTAAATGAGATTCTCTAGGATCTGATTGGAATCTAGCACACAAACAAACACTGAACAGAATGTCAGGTCTAGAAGCAGTCAAATATAGAAGAGATCCAATCATACCTCTGTATAACTTCTGATCTACCTTCTTACTTACCTCATCCTTACCTAGAATGCATGTTGGATGCATAGGAGTTTTGGCTTCTTTGCAGTCTAGAAGATTAAACTTCTTCAGAAGTTCCTTCACATACTTGGTTTGGTGAACATACGTTCCTTCTGATGTTTGATTTATTTGTATTCCAAGGAAATACTTGAGTTCTCCCATCATGCTCATTTCAAACTCAGCCTGCATAGACTCAGCAAACTCCTTTCCAAGTGTAGCATTAGATGTTCCAAAAATAATATCATCTACATATATTTGACAAATTAAAATATCCCTTTTAAAGGTTTTACAAAAGAGAGTAGTGTCCACTTTTCCTCTAGTGAAACCATTATCCAGAAGGAAAGAACTTAAGCGTTCATACCAAGCTCTGGGAGCCTGTTTCAATCCATACAATGATTTCTTAAGTTTAAAAACATGATTAGGAGACATAGAGTCTTCAAAACCAGGAGGTTGATGGACATAAACTTCTTCATCTATATAACCGTTTAAGAAGGCACTCTTAACATCCATCTGATAAAGAGTGATGTTATGTTGAGTGGCAAATGAAATTAATAGACGAATAGATTCTAACCTGGCCACTGGTGCAAAGGTTTCTGTATAATCAATCCCTTCTTGCTGACTATAACCCTGAGCCACCAGTCTGGCTTTGTTCCTTACCACTTCTCCTTTCTCACTGAGCTTGTTTCTGAAGACCCATTTTGTGCCGATTATATTGAATCCATCTGGTCTAGGATCAAGATCCCAAACATCATTCCTTGTAAACTGATTCAGTTCTTCTTGCATAGCAATTATCCAGTCTGGATCTTCTAGAGCATGATCAACAGAAGTTGGCTCGATCAAAGATACAAGACCTAATTGACAGTCTGCATTGTTCTTAAGGAATGCTCTTGTTCTGATTGGATCATCCTTCTTTCCAAGAATGACATCTTCTGAATGACCAGAGATGAGTCTGGATGATCTTCTGACAGATGGTTCTTCAGAAATGCTTAGATCTTCCAGAGAAGCTGATACTTGATCTTCCGATTCTTTTCTTCTGAGAAGCTCTGCTTCTGATGCGTTGCTTCTTGGCTCAACAACTTCTGATATATCAATATCACAATCTGCAAAATTATCAAACTGCTTTGGTTTTTCAGAACCAAGCTTATCATCAAACCTGATATTGATTGATTCTTCTACAATCAATGTTTCAGTATTGTATACTCTGTAGCCTTTTGAGCGTTCAGAATATCCAAGAAGGAAACATTTTTGTGCTTTGGAATCAAACTTACCAAGATGATCTTTAGTGTTCAGAATAAAGCATACACATCCAAAAGGATGGAAATATGAAATGTTGGGCTTTCTATTCTTCCACAATTCATAAGGAGTCTTATTTAGAATAGGTCTGATAGAGATTCTATTCTGAATATAGCATGCAGTGTTTATTGCTTCTGCCCAGAAATGCTTAGCCATATTGGTTTCATTGATCATGGTTCTGGCCATTTCTTGCAGAGTCCTATTCTTTCGTTCTACAACCCCATTTTGCTGTGGAGTTCTAGGACAAGAGAAATCATGGGCAATACCATTTTCTTTGAAGAATTCTTCAAAGGATCTGTTCTCAAATTCACCACCATGATCACTTCTGACCTTTATGATTTTACACTCTTTTTCAGATTGAATCTGAATGCAGAAATCAAAGAACACTGAATGAGTCTCATCCTTGTGTTTCAAGAATTTTACCCATGTCCAGCGGCTATAATCATCTACGATGACTAATCCATATTTCTTCCCTCTGACAGATGCTGTTTTGACTGGGCCAAACAGATCAATGTGCAAGAGTTCTAATGGCCTTGAGGTAGAAACAACATTCTTGGACTTGAATGCAGGTTTGGAGAACTTGCCCTTCTGACATGCTTCACAAAGAGCATCTGATTTGAATTTCAGATTAGGGAGTCCTCTGACCAGATTCAGTTTGTTAATCTGAGAAATCTTTCTCAAACTAGCATGACCTAATCTTCTGTGCCAGACCCACTGCTCTTCAAAAACAGACATAAGACAAGTCACCTTCTGACTCATAAGATCTTGCAGATCTGTCTTATAAATGTTGTTCTTCCTCTTGCCTGTAAATAGGATTGAGCCATCCTTCTGATTTACAGCCTTGCAAGACTCTTGATTAAAGATTATATCATAACCATTGTCACTCAATTGACTGATAGATAAGAGGTTATGTGTTAATCCTTCTACAAGAAGTACATTAGAAATGGAAGGAGAGTTACCAGACTTTATAGTTCCAGAGCCAATTATCTTGCCCTTCTGATCTCCTCCAAACTTGACTTCTCCTCCAGACTTAAGCACCAGGTCTTGGAACATAGACCTTCTTCCTGTCATGTGTCGTGAGCATCCAGAGTCCAGGTACCATGACATGTTGTGCTTTGTCCTTTTTGCAGTCAAGGATATCTGCAATAGGAATAATCTTATCCTTAGGTACCCACATCTTTTTGGGTCCTTTCTTGTTAGATTTTCTCAAGTTCTGATTGAACTTGGGTTTAACATTGTAAGCAATAGGAGGAACAGCATGATAATTTTTAATGTGAGTTTCATGATATTTCCTAGGTTGTGTCACATGCTTTTTGGTGTGTGATAAGTGAAAACTTTGAGCATGTGAAGTGTGCCTAATATCATGGGAGTGGCCATACTTGAACTGATCATACAATGGCTTGTATGTGAATTTCATTTCATCAACAGGTTCAAGTTTGTATGGGATTTCACCCTCAAAACCAATGCCAACTCTTTTGTTTCCAGACACAGCATATATCATAGAAGCTAGCTGACTTCTGCCAATACTTCTAGATAAGAACTTCCTGAAACTTAAATCATATTCTTTCAGAATATGGTTTAGACTGGGAATGGATTTTTCTGAATCAGAAGGAGATCCAACATTATTGGATAATTTTAAAAGTTTTTCTTTTAATTCAGAATTCTCCAACTCAAGCTTCTTTGTTTCAAATTCAAACAGCTTTTTCAGCTTTTTGTATTTGAGACTAATCTGAGACTTGAGTTCCAGAAGTTCAGTTAGACCGGAAACTAACTCATCTCTAGTAAGTTCAGAAAATACCTCTTCAGAATCTGATTCTGATGTAGATTCTGATCCGTCATCTTCTGTCGCCATCAGCGCACAGTTGGCCTGCTCATCTTCAGAGTCTGAATCATCTTCTGACTCATCCCAGGTTGCCATAAGACCTTTCTTCTTATGAAACTTCTTCTTGGGATTTTCCTTCTGAAGATTTGGACATTCATTCTTGAAGTGTCCAGGCTCATTGCATTCATAGCACATGACCTTCTTCTTGTCAAATCTTCTGTCATCAGAAGATTCCCCACGTTCAAATTTCTTTGAACTTCTGAAGCCTCTGAACTTCCTTTGCTTGGTCTTCCATAGTTGATTTAGCCTTCTGGAGATTAAGGACAGTTCATCTTCTTCTTCAGATTCTGATTCTTCAGGATCTTCTTCTCTAGCCTGAAAAGCGTTAGTGCATTTCTTGATATTAGATTTTAATGCAATAGACTTACCTTTCTTTTGAGGCTCATTTGCATCCAGCTCTATTTCATGACTTCTCAAGGCACTGATGAGCTCTTCCAGAGAAACTTCATTCAGATTCTTTGCAATCTTGAATGCAGTCACCATAGGACCCCATCTTCTGGGTAAGCTTCTGATGATCTTCTTTACGTGATCAGCCTTGGTGTATCCCTTGTCAAGAACTCTCAATCCAGCAGTAAGAGTTTGAAATCTTGAAAACATCTTTTCAATGTCTTCATCATCCTCCATCTTGAAGGCTTCATACTTCTGGATTAAAGCTAGAGCTTTAGTCTCCTTGACTTGAGCATTTCCTTCATGAGTCATTTTCAAGGACTCATATATGTCATAGGCCGTTTCCCTGATAGATATCTTCTCATACTCAGCATGAGAGATAGCATTCAGCAAAACAGTTCTGCATTTATGATGATTCCTGAAAAGCTTTTTCTGATCATCATTCATTTCTTGCCTTGTCAGCTTTACGCCTCTGGCATTTACTGGATGTTTGTAACCATCCATCAGAAGATCCCATAGATCACCATCTAGACCAAGAAAGTAACTTTCCAGTTTATCTTTCCAGTATTCAAAGTTTTCACCATCAAATACCGGCGGTCTAGTATAACCATTGTTACCGTTGTATTGCTCAGCAGAGCCAGATGTAGATGCAGGTGTAGACTTTTCACTTTCATCAACCATCTTTTACTGAAGCGTTTTTCTCTTCCTGAATCTTTTCTAAACACGGTTAAGTGCTTGCACCTTAGAACCGGCGCTCTGATGCCAATTGAAGGATAGAAAAACACTTAGAAAGGGGGGTTTGAATAAGTGTAGCTTTAAAAAACTTGACAGATAAAATTAAATTGCACAGTTATTTTTATCCTGGTTCGTTGTTAACTAAACTACTCCAGTCCACCCCCGCAGAGATGATTTACCTCAACTGAGGATTTAATCCACTAATCGCACGGATTACAATGGTTTTCCACTTAGTCAGCAACTAAGTCTTCCAGAGTCTACTGATCACACACTGATCACTCCAGGAACAACTGCTTAGATACCCTCTAAGACTTTTCTAGAGTCTACTGATCCACACGATCACTCTAGTTACAACCTGCTTAGATAACCTCTAAGACTTCCTAGAGTATTCTGATCCACACGATCACTCTAGTTCCTTACAACTTAATGTAATCAATTCTAAGAGTATTACAAATGCTTCTTGAAAGCTATAATCACAAACTGTGATATTTCTCTTAATCGTTTAAGCTTAATCTCACTAATATATTACAACAGCAATGTAGTGAGCTTTGATGAAGATGAAGATTCTGAGTTTAGATTTGAACAGCGTTTCAGCAAGTTTGATATGAGTTGTTTTGGTGCAGAATCGTTAACCTTGCTTCTCATCAGAACTTCATATTTATAGGCGTTGGAGAAGATGACCGTTGAGTGCATTTAATGCTTTGCGTGTTCCGTACAGCATTGCATTTAATGTTATACGCTTTTGTCAACTACCTCGAGCCTTGTTCACGCTGTGTCTACTGACGTAGCCTTTAGTAGCTTTTAACGTTCCTTTTGTCAGTCAGCGTAGCTTGCCACTTGTACTTTCTTCTGATCTGATGTTTGTGAATACAACGTTTGAATATCATCAGAGTCAAACAGCTTGGTGCATAGCATCTTCTGATCTTCTGACCTTGAAGTGCTTCTGAGCGTGATACCATCAGAACTTCAGTGCTTCTGTTCTCTTGTTCTTCTGATGCTTCCATAGACCCATGTTCTGATTCTGCTTCGACCATCTTCTGATGTCTTGCCAGACCATGTTCTGATGTTGCATGCTGAACCCTTTGAGACAAAGCTTCTGAGCGCTGAATTATGCGTACTCTTTATATATTTCCTGAAAGGGAAATTGCATTGGATTAGAGTACCATATAATCTTAAGCAAAATTCATATTTATTGTTATCATCAAAACTAAGATAATTGATCAGAACAAATCTTGTTCTAACAATCTCCCCCTTTTTGATGATGACAAAAACATATATAAATGATATGAATTTGCGATCAGAAAGAATAGACGGCAAAGACTAATTACACAGCTATAGCATAAGCATATGAATATGTCTCCCCCTGAGATTAACAATCTCCCCCTGAGATAAATAATCTCCCCCTGAAATAAATACTCGAAGAACTTTAATAAAAGACTTCCCTGATTATTTCGGTAGAGACGATCATATAAGCTTCTGTCTTTAGAGAATTCATAGCTTCTGACTTCTGCTTCCATAGGACAGCTTCAGAACTAGAATTTCTTTAGATCCCTAGAACACTCACAGCTTCTGATTCCTGCTTCCATCTAGGACAGCTTCAGAACTTGAATTTCTTTGATCTTCTGAACATTCACAGCTTCTGATTTCTGCTTCCATTCAGGACAGCTTCAGAACTTGAATTTCTTTGATCTTCTGAACATTCACAGCTTCTGATTTCTGCTTCCATTTAGGACAGCTTCAGAACTTGAGTTTTCTGGATCTTTAGAACATTCACAGCTTTGAATTTCTGCTTCCCTCGGATAGCTTCAGAGCTTGAATTTCTACCAACATCACTTCATGCTAGATTTGTATCAGAACATTGTTGAATGTACCAGAGCATCATCAGAGCATCTCTACATCCTGAAATGTTACAGAACAAAAACTAAACGACAAAAGTCAGCATGAACGAGTCAGAACATAAAATGTATATTCTAACACATTATATGTATCAGAGCCATATAGGCTAAAATAATGTATCAGAGCAAATAGAATTTTGTCAAAACAAATAGACAAATATGGATCAAATTCTATTTTCAGTGCTTCTGATTCATTTTTCTTTCTTGCTTCTGATCTCTGAAGCTTGACAGCACTCGGCTTGCTTCAGTTTCCATGGTTTTGCTTCTTGTGTTTGCTTTGAAGATTCTCTTCACTTCTTTATACCTGCAAAACACTTAAACCATATAGAACTTGCAGTTCTTGTTAGTAAATGTGTGGGAGCTTTACCCAGCAACTGATAGATTAATCAAATCATTTATCATTTATCTTCTCCCCCTTTTTGTCATAACATCAAAAAGAATATTTCAAAAGATTCAGATGCATAAAACGACAAATAGAATCACTGGAATGTAAAAGCAAAGAAACTTTTCATTGATAATCAAAAGATATTACAAAAGGTTCCTATGTTTAACAAGATGAGAAACATTCCTAGCAAATACATAAAAAGTCATCCCAAGAGGAAATGACTACAAAAATTAAAAACAGCACCCTAGCAGGACACGCTCGGTGTCAACCCATCAAGAATCCCTGTGGACTCTTGTCTTCCAGACTAGAACCTCCACTGTAGGAGAGATCCAAGTGACCAAAGAGGAAGAGAGGGACAGTTCACAGACAGAGAGCTAATGTTGCAAACGGGGCTTTCCCTTAACATAGAAGTTAAGAATATCATTCTTAACCTCCTCCCATAACTCAAGAAAGTCTTCTGTCTTTGGGTGAAAGTTGATAACATCATCAAAGAAGAGGTCTGACTTGAGAGGTATTAGGAGAGCCATCCCGAGATATGCAGAGATCTGTCGCCTTTGAGTCATAGATCTTCAACAGGCTAAGGGTGAACGCTAGGTTTGAGCTAGGATTTTTTTTTTTTTTTTTAAAAAAAAATGTGTTTGAGCAAGAGACGAAAACGGAAGAGAGAGAGAGAAAACCTTGATGAGGAATGCAAAGAGATAGAGAAAGAGAACACAGATAGAGTGAAAAAAATATGAGGGAAGGAGAAGCGTTTGAAGAGTATTTAAAAGAAAATAAAATGAAACGAATGATGAATAGCATTTAATGTTACGTGACATGAGGAGAGATAATAAAGACAAATGAGGTGACTAGCACAGTTACCTATGGTCGGCGTCCCTTCAACTGCACGCACGTTTATCCATGAATAGTAACCAGAGGTTTACCATCCCGAGATAACACGTAACAGCTGTTTTGCTTTAAAAGAGGTTCTGAATCAACTTAGACAATGAAACGTTAGTAATAACCGAATCATAATTTCTAAAAGATTTCAATCAGAACTTCTGATATATAAAAAATAATCCATTTTCATTTCAGAAGATACTCATACATAAGAACTTCTCATCTTCTCATTCTGGGCATAAATCCATACTGATGTTCTTCAGAATGAACTTAAACCTATCTTCAGCCAGGGGTTTTGTAAAGATATCAGCCCATTGATGGTCTGTATCAACAAAGTTTAAAGATATAACACCCTTCTGAACATAGTCCCTTATGAAATGATGTTTAATCTCAATATGTTTAGCTTTTGAATGAAGAATAGGATTCTTAGATAAACATATAGCAGAAGTATTATCACAGAATATAGGAATGTTACTCTCAAATATCTGATAATCTTCCAGCTGACTCTTCATCCAGAGCATCTGTGTACTACAACCAGCAGCAGCGACATATTCTGCTTCTGTTGTTGATAGAGCAATAGTTGTTTGCTTCTTGCTATACCAAGAGATCAAATGACTTCCAAGAAATTGGCAACTTCCTGAAGTACTTTTTCTTTCAATTCTGTCTCCAGCATAGTCAGCATCGCAGAATCCTACTAAGTTGTATTCTTTAGATTTTCTGTAAACTAAAGCCAACATTAGTAGTACCTTTCAGATACCTTAGAATTCTCTTAACAGCAGTTAAATGAGATTCTCTAGGATCTGATTGGAATCTAGCACACAAACAAACACTGAACAGAATGTCAGGTCTAGAAGCAGTCAAATATAGAAGAGATCCAATCATACCTCTGTATAACTTCTGATCTACCTTCTTACTTACCTCATCCTTACCTAGAATGCATGTTGGATGCATAGGAGTTTTGGCTTCTTTGCAGTCTAGAAGATTAAACTTCTTCAGAAGTTCCTTCACATACTTGGTTTGGTGAACATACGTTCCTTCTGATGTTTGATTTATTTGTATTCCAAGGAAATACTTGAGTTCTCCCATCATGCTCATTTCAAACTCAGCCTGCATAGACTCAGCAAACTCCTTTCCAAGTGTAGCATTAGATGTTCCAAAAATAATATCATCTACATATATTTGACAAATTAAAATATCCCTTTTAAAGGTTTTACAAAAGAGAGTAGTGTCCACTTTTCCTCTAGTGAAACCATTATCCAGAAGGAAAGAACTTAAGCGTTCATACCAAGCTCTGGGAGCCTGTTTCAATCCATACAATGATTTTCTTAAGTTTAAAAACATGATTAGGAGGACATAGAGTCTTCAAAACCAGGAGGTTGATGGACATAAACTTCTTCATCTATATAACCGTTTAAGAAGGCACTCTTAACATCCATCTGATAAAGAGTGATGTTATGTTGAGTGGCAAATGAAATTAATAGACGAATAGATTCTAACCTGGCCACTGGTGCAAAGGTTTCTGTATAATCAATCCCTTCTTGCTGACTGTAACCCTGAGCCACCAGTCTGGCTTTGTTCCTTACCACTTCACCTTTCTCACTGAGCTTGTTTCTGAAGACCCATTTAGTGCCGATTATATTGAATCCATCTGGTCTAGGAACAAGATCCCAAACATCATTCCTTGTAAACTGATTCAGTTCTTCTTGCATAGCAATTATCCAGTCTGGATCTTCTAGAGCATGATCAACAGAGGTTGGCTCGATCAAAGATACAAGACCTAATTGACAGTCTGCATTGTTCTTAAGGAATGCTCTTGTTCTGATTGGATCATCCTTCTTTCCAAGAATGACATCTTCTGAATGACCAGAGATGAGTCTGGATGATCTTCTGACAGATGGTTCTTCAGAAATGCTTAGATCCTCCAGAGAAGCTGATACTTGATCTTCAGATTCTTTTCTTCTGAGAAGCTCTGCTTCTGATGCGTTGCTTCTTGGCTCAACAACTTCTGATATATCAATATCACAATCTGCAAAATTATCAAACTGCTTTGGTTTTTCAGAACCAAGCTTATCATCAAACCTGATATTGATTGATTCTTCTACAATCAATGTTTCAGTATTGTATACTCTGTAGCCTTTTGAGCGTTCAGAATATCCAAGAAGGAAACATTTTTGAGCTTTGGAATCAAACTTACCAAGATGATCTTTAGTGTTCAGAATAAAACATACACATCCAAAAGGATGGAAATATGAAATGTTGGGCTTTCTATTCTTCCACAATTCATAGGGAGTCTTATTTAGAATAGGTCTGATAGAGATTCTATTCTGAATATAGCATGCAGTGTTTATTGCTTCTGCCCAGAAATGCTTAGCCATATTGGTTTCATTGATCATGGTTCTGGCCATTTCTTGCAGAGTCCTATTCTTTCGTTCTACAACCCCATTTTGCTGTGGAGTTCTAGGACAAGAGAAATCATGGGCAATACCATTTTCTTTGAAGAGTTCTTCAAAGGATCTGTTCTCAAATTCACCACCATGATCACTTCTGACCTTTATGATTTTACATTCTTTTTCAGATTGAATCTGAATGCAGAAATCAAAGAACACTGAATGAGTCTCATCCTTGTGTTTCAAGAATTTTACCCATGTCCAGCGGCTATAATCATCTACGATGACTAATCCATATTTCTTTCCTCTGACAGATGCTGTTTTGACTGGGCCAAACAGATCAATGTGCAAGAGTTCTAATGGCCTTGAGGTAGAAACAACATTCTTGGACTTGAATGCAGGTTTGGAGAACTTGCCCTTCTGACATGCTTCACAAAGAGCATCTGATTTGAATTTCAGATTAGGGAGTCCTCTGACCAGATTCAGTTTGTTAATCTGAGAAATCTTTCTCAAACTAGCATGACCTAATCTTCTGTGCCAGACCCACTGCTCTTCAGAAACAGACATAAGACAAGTCACCTTCTGACTCAAAAGATCTTGCAGATCTGTCTTATAAATGTTGTTCTTCCTCTTGCCTGTAAATAGGATTGAGCCATCCTTCTGATTTACAGCCTTGCAAGACTCTTGATTAAAGATTATATCATAACCATTGTCACTCAATTGACTGATAGATAAGAGGTTATGTGTTAATCCTTCTACAAGAAGTACATTAGAAATGGAAGGAGAGTTACCAGACTTTATAGTTCCAGAGCCAATTATCTTGCCCTTCTGATCTCCTCCAAACTTGACTTCTCCTCCAGATTTAAGCACCAGGTCTTGGAACATAGACCTTCTTCCTGTCATGTGTCGTGAGCATCCAGAGTCCAGGTACCATGACATGTTGTGCTTTGTCCTTTTTGCAGTCAAGGATATCTGCAATAGGAATAATCTTATCCTTAGGTACCCACATCTTTTTGGGTCCTTTCTTGTTAGATTTTCTCAAGTTCTGATTGAACTTGGGTTTAACATTGTAAGCAATAGGAGGAACAACATGATAATTTTTAATGTGAGTTTCATGATATTTCCTAGGTTGTGTCACATGCTTTTTGGTGTGTGTTAAGTGAAAACTTTGAGCATGTGAAGTGTGCCTAATATCATGGGAGTGGCCATACTTGAACTGATCATACAATGGCTTGTATGTGAGTTTCATTTCATCAACAGGTTCAAGTTTGTATGGGGTTTCACCCTCAAAACCAATGCCAACTCTTTTGTTTCCAGACACAGCATATATCATAGAAGCTAGCTGACTTCTGCCAATACTTCTAGATAAGAACTTCCTGAAACTTAAATCATATTCTTTCAGAATATGGTTTAGACTAGGAGTGGATTGTTCTGAATCAGAAGGAGATCCAACATTATTGGATAATTTTAAAAGTTTTTCTTTTAATTCAGAATTCTCCAACTCAAGCTTCTTTGTTTCAAATTCAAATAGCTTTTTCAGCTTCTTGTATTTGAGACTGATCTGAGACTTGAGTTCCAGAAGTTCAGTTAGACCGGAAACTAACTCATCTCTAGTAAGTTCAGAAAATACCTCTTCAGAATCTGATTCTGATGTAGATTCTGATCCGTCATCTTCTGTCGCCATCAGCGCACAGTTGGCCTGCTCATCTTCAGAGTCTGAATCATCTTCTGACTCATCCCAGGTTGCCATAAGACCTTTCTTCTTATGAAACTTCTTCTTGGGATTTTCCTTCTGAAGATTTGGACATTCATTCTTGAAGTGTCCAGGCTCATTGCATTCATAGCACATGACCTTCTTCTTGTCAAATCTTCTGTCATCAGAAGATTCTCCACGTTCAAATTTCTTTGAACTTCTGAAGCCTCTGAACTTCCTTTGCTTGGTCTTCCAGAGTTGATTTAGCCTTCTGGAGATCAAAGATAGTTCATCTTCTTCTTCAGATTCTGATTCTTCAGGATCTTCTTCTCTAGCCTGAAAAGCGTTAGTGCATTTCTTGATATTTGATTTTAATGCAATAGACTTACCTTTCTTTTGAGACTCATTTGCGTCCAGCTCTATTTCATGACTTCTCAAGGCACTGATGAGCTCTTCCAGAGAAACTTCATTCAGATTCTTTGCAATCTTGAATGCAGTTACCATAGGACCCCCATCTTCTGGGTAAGCTTCTGATGATCTTCTTTACGTGATCAGCCTTGGTGTATCCCTTGTCAAGAACTCTCAATCCAGCAGTAAGAGTTTGAAATCTTGAAAACATCTTTTCAATGTCTTCATCATCCTCCATCTTGAAGGCTTCATACTTCTGGATTAAAGCTAGAGCTTTAGTCTCCTTGACTTGAGCATTTCCTTCATGAGTCATTTTCAAGGACTCATATATGTCATAAGCCGTTTCCCTGTTAGATATCTTCTCATATTCAGCATGAGAGATAGCATTCAGCAAAACAGTTCTGCATTTATGATGATTCCTGAAAAGCTTTTTCTGATCATCATTCATTTCTTGCCTCGTCAGCTTTACGCCTCTGGCATTTACTGGATGTTTGTAACCATCCACCAGAAGATCCCATAGATCACCATCTAGACCAAGAAAGTAACTTTCCAGTTTATCTTTCCAGTATTCAAAGTTTTCACCATCAAATACCGGCGGTCTAGTATAACCATTGTTACCGTTGTATTGCTCAGCAGAGCCAGATGTAGATGCAGGTGTAGACTTTTCACTTTCATCAACCATCTTTTACTGAAGCGTTTTTCTCTTCCTGAATCTTTTCTAAACACGGTTAAGTGCTTGCACCTTAGAACCGGCGCTCTGATGCCAATTGAAGGATAGAAAAACACTTAGAAAGGGGGGGTTTGAATAAGTGTAGCTTTAAAAACTTGACAGATAAAAATAAATTGCACAGTTATTTTTATCCTGGTTCGTTGTTAACTAAACTACTCCAGTCCACCCCCGCAGAGATGATTTACCTCAACTGAGGATTTAATCCACTAATCGCACGGATTATAATGGTTCTCCACTTAGTCAGCAACTAAGTCTTCCAGAGTCTACTGATCACACACTGATCACTCCAGGAACACTGCTTAGATACCCTCTAAGACTTTTCTAGAGTCTACTGATCCACACGATCACTCTAGTTACAACCTGCTTAGTTCACTCCTAAGACTTCCTAGAGTATTCTGATCCACACGATCACTCTAGTTCCTTACAACTTAATGTAATTAATTCTAAGAGTTTACAATTGCTTCTTAAAAGCGATAATCACAAACTGTGATATTTCTCTTAATCGTTTAAGCTTAATCTCACTAAAATATTACAACAGCAATGTAGTGAGCTTTGATGAAGATGAAGATTCTGAGTTTAGATTTGAACAGCGTTTCAGCAAGTTTGATATGAGTTGTTTTGGTGCAGAATCGTTAACCTTGCTTCTCATCAGAACTTCATATTTATAGGCGTTTGAGAAGATGACCGTTGAATGCATTTAATGCTTTGCGTGTTCCGTACAGCATCGCATTTAATGTTATACGCTTTTGTCAACTACCTCGAGCCTTGTTCACGCTGTGTCTACTGACGTAGCCTTTAGTAGCTTTTAACGTTCCTTTTGTCAGTCAGCGTAGCTTGCCACTTGTACTTTCTTCTGATCTGATGCTTGTGAATACAACGTTTGAATATCATCAGAGTCAAACAGCTTGGTGCAAAGCATCTTCTGATCTTCTGACCTTGAAGTGCTTCTGAGCGTGATACCATCAGAACTTCAGTGCTTCTGTTCTCTTGTTCTTCTGATGCTTCCATAGACCCATGTTCTGATTCTGCTTCGACCATCTTCTGATGTCTTGCCAGACCATGTTCTGATGTTGCATGCTGAACCCTTTGAGACAAAGCTTCTGAGCGCTGAATTATGCGTACTCTTTATATATTTCCTGAAAAGAAAATTGCATTGGATTAGAGTACCATATTATCTTAAGCAAAATTCATATTATTGTTATCATCAAAACTAAGATAATTAATCAGAACAAATCTTGTTCTAACACCCATGACCTTTGCACTTTCTAACCATGGACTTGAACCTCTCCCATGCTTCATTGAGAGATTCATTCGAACCTTGAGAGAACACCGCAATAGAAGTTTTCGCTTCCATGAACCTATTGTGAGGAAAGAACCGATCCAAGAACTTCTCTTCTAACTCGTTCCAATTTGTCATGACATTATTTGGTTGATCAAGGTACCATTCCTTAGCTTTTCCAATTAAGGAATGAGGAAAAAGTCTCCTGAACACCTGTTCTTCTTGGTCTTCCGGAGCACCAATTGTTCCGGCGATCTCGTAGAACTTTGTTAGATGAGTAAATGGATCCTCGTGATCTGCCCCTGTGAACGGATTTTGGTATAATAATTGAAGTAACCCCGTCTTCATCTCGGAGTTTCTTCCATTGGCCTGATCACGAGCAAATTGTGCATTGAGTCGAGGGCTATTAACACAAGGCCCTCGAGTTGGAACATTAGGGATCTCTCCTGCCATTTCTCCCTCAACTAAGTTTTCAACCGGAGTTGAAGAAGAAGATGCCTCTTGTTGTTGTCTTCTTTCCCTAGCTAGTTGTCTCCTCCTACGAGTTTTGCTATTCTCTCTACGAGCAGTCCTCTCAATCTCAGGATCAAAAAGGAGTTGATCTGCAGGTACACGTCCTCGCATAAACTGTAATCTGAAAAACTAACCAAGCAAATTAACAAACACAAGGAAAATAAATTTAGAAACAAGATATTAATTATAAGACTCAATACAAAACAAACTATTGCAATGCTTGCAATATCTAAACAACAATCCCCGGCAACGGCGCCATTTTGTCGAAAGAGTATTGTGGTGTACTTTCCGTTTATATCGTATCCACAGGGATTATTGCGATATCACCGCCGTTCTATAGCCTATTTTGTCTTGAG